>NW_015654063.1:1674558-1676237 GCF_001515625.1 Sinocyclocheilus rhinocerous
TGTTCCCTCCTTGAGGGAACGAGGGTTACATATGTAACAACCGTTTAGGTGCATATGGAAGATTAGAGGTGATTGTAACTAGGGATGCACCGATACCGATACTGGTACTTTACACATATGGGAACCGCTTAGGTCTCTACATATGGAACCCAGCCCTCTACCGGTTCTCATGGATTCATCGAGTGAGGGGCTGGCGCCAGACGTTCTGCCACGTCTGGCTGCCGAGGGGATGGAGGAGCTCGACAGGGTCTACAGTACGGACACTCTGGAGCAGTTTTAGCAAGCCGACACTAAACCGGGGCCTCTCAGTGCCTCTACCCGTTTGAGGTGAGAACACAGTGAGGATACTGGCTCCACACGAAAGCTATAGAATCTAGCGAACGTGTTGGGGGTCGCCCAGCCCGCAGCTCTACAAATATCTGTCAGCGAGGCGCCATGAACCTAGGAGGATACCGGCTCCACACGGAGGCTATAGAATCTAGCGAACGTGTTGGGGGTTGCCCAGCCCGCTGCTCTACAAATATCTGTCAGCGAAGCGCCACGAGCCAGCGCCCAGGAGGATGCAACACTTCTAGTAGAGTGAGCTTGCAACCTGAGTGGGCAGTGCACACCCTGTGCCTGATAAGCCAGGGTGATGGCATCCACAATCCAGTGAGCCATCCTCTGCTTAGAGACGGCCTTCCCCTTCTGCCGGCCTTCTGCCAGCCCGTAACAGACAAAGAGCTGGTCTGAGGTCCTAAAGCTTTGTGTCCGGTCTACATACCATCTCAAGGCTCGGACAGGACAAAGCAAAGCTAGGGCTGAGTCTGCCTCCTCCGGGGCAGCGCTTGCAGGTTCACTACCTTATCCCTGAAGGTGGTAGTAGGAACCTTGGGCACATAGCCGGGCCGGGGCCCAGGATTATCTGGGAGTCAGCCGGCCCAAACTCTAGGCACGAATCGTCGACCGAAAATGCGTGCAGGTCCCCTACCCTCTTGATGGAGGCCAGTGCAAGCAGGAGCAGAGTTTTCAATCAAGCGAAAATGCGAGCAGGTCCCCTACCCTCTTGATGAAGGCCAGTGCAAGCAGGAGCAGAGTTTTCATTGAAAGAAACTTTAGCTCGACTGACTGCAAAGGCTCAAATGGGCCCTGCTGTAGTGTTTTGAGCACTAGAGACAGGTCCCTCTATACAGAGGGTATAGAGAGGGGCCGGGGAGGATTTAACCTTCTCGCTCCCCTAAGGAACCTGATGACCAGGTCATGCATTCCTACTGACTTCCCTTCCACGGGGTCATGATTATCTGCAATCGCAGCAACATAGACATTAAGGGTGGAGGGAGACAGCCTTTGCTCCAACACTTGCTGCAAAAAGGAAAGCACAACCCTGATCGGGCATCTCCGGGGGTCTTCTCGGCGAGAAGAACACCACTCGACGAACAGGTTCCACTCCAAGGTGTAATCGTGTCTCAACTACCTCTTGGGGTAGGTCACCAAGAACCTCCCCGTCCCATCCAGGGACCAGACATGAAGTGTCCAGAGGTCTGGACGCTGGTGCCACAGGGTGCCCCGTCTCTGAAATACGGCGCGACCTGCTCCTTGTCCTCCCTGACCTTGCACAGCATCTGTGCGAGAAGGCTCACTGGGGGCACTGGGGGATTGCGCAGGCCCCGTGGCCAGCTGTGTGCCAGTGCGTCCGTGCC
>NW_015654063.1:1677492-1679774 GCF_001515625.1 Sinocyclocheilus rhinocerous
GCAGACCACCTTGTCGGTTGATGTACGCAACAGTCGCCGTGTTGTCCGTTTGGACCAGCACGTGCTTGCCTCATAAGCGCCCTTTGAGACGGTTCAAGGCAAGGTGCACCACTAACAACTCTAGGCAATTGATATGCCAGTGCAGTTGGGGGCCTGTCCACACCCCCGACACGGCGTGCCCATTGTACGTGGCCCCCCAGCCGGTGGTGGAGGCATCCGTGTAAACCACAGCATGCCTGGAGACCTGTTCTAGGGGCACTCCTGCCTGGAGAAACACAAGGTCTGACCACTGGGTGAAGGTTTGGCGACAGGCCAGTGTAACTTGGACCCAGTGAGTGTCGCACTGCCACGCCCACCTCGGGACTCAGCCATGAAGTCAGTGCCGAAGCGGTCTCATATGAAGCAGCCCCAGCGGTGTAACTTCCGCTGCAGCTGCCATATGCTCCAGAAGCCTCTGAATTTTTTTCAGTGGGACCACTGTCCTGCCCTTGAATGAATTCAAGCAGTTCAGCACCGACCTCGCACGTTCCTCTTCTTCCGCACGTGTACACATTTCTTTAGAAATAAACACAAGTGTGAAAACCTATTAGCAAGTAAAATTATAGAGATATTTAAAAAAAAATAAATGTATAATCATAATAACATTATTGTCCTTCGCATCATTCAAATGACATTAAAGGTTTCACTTGTAACAACAGGTTACTAGTCATATCGGTAGCAGTGGTATCGGCCACCTTGACTGTGAGAATACAAATATTGTACTTCCAGTGAATCTGCAACATCAAAAACATATTGATATAGCTACAGCAGTGTTTCCCAACTCTGTTTCTGGAAGCACACCAACAGCAGAGTTTTTGAAAGTCTACCTAATTAAACACACCTGATTCAACCCGTTCAGCTTGTTAGCAGAGGCTGATGAAATGGATGGGTCAGAAAAGAGAGATATCCGAAATGTGTACTGTTGGTGTTTCTACAGGATCAAGGTTGGGAAACAACCTTCTTCTCACTTTACTCTCAAACAATTGCCTTATCCATCCTGTACTCAATAACATCAGGTCTTTCTGAAAACTTTAGATGTAGAAAAAAAAAACAGCCTGTGTATGTGTATGTCAGCAATGCATGCGCTTGGTGGTGTTTATTCTGTGGGATCATCCTGTTCAGCTCAGGTTAATTTAAGTGGCATAGAAACTTCGGAATGCCAACAGTCTTATCAGGGTGAAGGACAGCTCTGCAATGTGGGAAATAAACAAACGATCCAACCCGCTGCTGGAGAAGCTGTGAAGGAATGGAAGAGTTCAGGGAGAAAACAAATGAGGATGTTCAGTGTACTCCGTACTGTGCATGTAAAATGTCAACTATGTCTTAGACATATGGATAGGAAAATAATAATATCACCACTGGAATGGAAATCTAAAAAGCCATTTAATTAAACAGAAATCTAATGTCATCAACCTTACTTACAATACTATTATTATTATTATTATTATTATTATTAGTAGTAGTAGTAGTAGTAGTAGTAGTAGTATGTAAATAATCCATATTAATAATAATAATTAGAAATCTTTATTGTCCACACATGTGGAAATTCATCTTCGGCCCCACAAAAACAAAACACAAATACTTGACTTCACAGTCCAATACAACAGACACATAAAACATACAGTACAAGAATGTCTTGCCCCAAGGATTACAGACACATGAGACATAAAATGAGTATAACGAAATTAGGCTAATTGTACAAAAACCATAAATAGATAATAAATAAATAACTAAATAATATTAATAATAAAATAAATTGGACAAAATAAAATAAAAAGCCATTAAATCATGTAAAGGGGCGAACGAGACGTGAGGCGTGCGGATCCATATGCAAGCTTTTATTAATAAACATGGTTAAAACACAGGGAGGGTCGAACACCAGCAAACGGGTATGGCACGGGCAAGACACAAGAGTAGTCCAGTGAACAGACGGGGTCGAACGGCGGCGAACGTGATCCAGGGGCAAAACAAAGAGAGATAATCCAGGTACACGGTAATTGTCAGGATCATGGACTGTCAGTGTCATGTTTTGCCCCTGTTTCTGTTCCCTTATATGTAAAATATGTCTTCCTGAGGCAAGTTAAGTCAAAGCTGATCTTCTAGTGTCAAGGCACGTCTCAGCTGATCGTCCAGAGTCAAGTCACGTCACAGCTGATCGTCCAGAGTCAAGTCACATTTCAGCTGATCGTCCAGAGTCAAGTCACGTCACAGCTGATCGTCCAGAGTCAAGTCACGTCACAGCT
>NW_015654063.1:1682303-1683709 GCF_001515625.1 Sinocyclocheilus rhinocerous
CAGCTGATCGTCCAGAGTCAAGTCACGTCACAGCTGATCGTCCAGAGTCAAGTCACGTCACAGCTGTTCGCTCAGAATCCTGTCACTTCCTGTCTGTCGCACCCAGATTCTCAAGGTCTGTTCTTCAGTATCCCAGACTGGCATCCATCGTGGAGGACCCACCGCTGGTGTCAGCACGTGCTGCTGGTATCCCTAAACCAGCGCTCTCAAACCTTTTTGTCCCATAAGTAATCCCCTTGTCTGCTGCATTTCCCATATGGGGGATTGCTCTCTGGTGCGTATGGGCTGTGTTCACTACCGCCGAAGTTCCAGACCCAGCGACGTCTGCGGAAGGATTGCCAGAGGTGGCGGCTGAGGCTGCAGAACCTCCAGAAATGGCAGTGCCCACTCCAGATTCTCCAGAGGTGGAGGCTGAGGCTGCAGAGCCTTCAGACATGGCGGTGCCCATTCCGGATTCTACGGAGGTGGCGGCGTTTGCTGCAGAACCTTCTGAGGCGTCGTCTTTCACTTCAGCTCTGGTTACGGTATTGGCGCTGTAGGATATCAGACCGAATCAGACAATCTAAGATTTGGTCAAACATGGCTGAAACCTGAGGAGCCCAGAATTCCACAAGAGGCCCTGTCACGGCTATGGAGGCCGTCTGTGAACTCTCTGCCTGTCCAGTTACGGCTATGGAGGTCATCTGTGAACTTTCTGCCTGTCCAGTCACGGCTATGGAGGCCGTCTGTAAACTTCCTGTTTGTCCTGTCAAGGCTACGGAGGCCATTTATGAACTTTTGTCCTGCTCTGAACCGGCCGAGGAGGCCATCTCTGAACTCTCGCCGTGTTCTGAACCAGCCTACCGGTCGGTCCTGATTTAATCAAGTCTGATGTTGAACCATCCATCTGTCCAGTTTCTGCTAATGAGCCTGTGTGTGACATGTCAGCCTGTCCAGTTCTAATCAATGCTCTTGACTTCGATCTATCTGTTTGCCCAATTTGGAATAATATGTCTGAATTTTCTGTCAGTCCAGTTTCAGTCACTGAACTGACTGCATGTCCAGTTTCACTCAATGAGTCTAGTTGTGAACTGTCAACTCAACCAGTCTTTGCCAAGGATTCCAATGTTGAATTGTCTGCCTGTTCAGTTTCAGTCAGTGAGCCTGTTGGTGAAATTTCTGCCCGTTCAGTTATCACCAGGGAAAATATTGATGAACTTTTTGTGCTCCCTGCCTCGGTCCTTGAAGACCGTATATGCTCTGTCTGTCTCTTGTGTCTCAGTTTTTCCTAGGTCCCAGTCTCTACCATGGGTCTCTGCTCCATCCGTTCTGGCCTGGTGGTCTTCTGTCTGGCTTTGGGCCGGCAGACAGAGACCATGGAGGTGATGAAGGAGGGAGGAGCCAGGGAGGAGACAGGAGGGGCCCGG
>NW_015654063.1:1683886-1698661 GCF_001515625.1 Sinocyclocheilus rhinocerous
ATGGAGGCCGTCTGTGAACTCTCTGCCCGTCCTGTCACGGCTATGGAGGCCATTTGTGAACTCTCTGCCTGTCCGGTCAAGGCTACGGAGGCCATTTATGAACTTCTATCCTGCTCTGAACCGGCCGAGGAGGCCAACTCTGAACTCTCGCCGAGTTCTGAAACAGCCTTGGTGGCTGATTGTGAACAGTCTGTCTGTCTTGTCTCAACTAAGGTGTCTGATTTCGAATGATGTCTTGCCTGTTTCTGTCAAGGAATCTAAACCTGAGCTGTCTGTCTGTCCTAATGCTTCTGTAGAGTCTGAATTTGAACTATCTGTCGGTCCTGATTTAATCATCAAGTCAAAATCATCAAAATGTTGAACCATCCATCTGTCCAGTTTCTACTAATGAGCCTGTGTGTGACATGTCAGCCTGTCCAGTTCTAATCAATGCTCTTGACTTCGATCTATCTGTTTGCCCAATTTGGAATAATATGTCTGAATTTTCTGTCAGTCCAGTTTCAGTCACTGAACTGACTGCATGTCCAGTTTCACTCAATGAGTCTAGTTGTGAACTGTCAACTCAACCAGTCTTTGCCAAGGATTCCAATGTTGAATTGTCTGCCTGTTCAGTTTCAGTCAGTTAGCCTGTTGGTGAACTTTCTGCCCTCTTCGTTGTCACCAGGGAAAATATTGCTGAACTTTTTGCACTCCCTGCCTCAGTCCTTGAGACCATATATGCTCTGTCTGTCTCTTGTGTCTCAGTTTTTCCTAGGTCCCAGTCTCTACCATGGGTCTCTGCTCCATCCGTTCTGGCCTGGTGGTCTTCTGTCTGGCTTTGGGCCGGCAGACAGAGACCATGGAGGTGATGAAGGAGGGAGGAGCCAGGGAGGAGACAGGAGGGGCCCGGAGCAGGAGGAGCCAAGCAGGACCCAGGCCACAGCCATAATGTCGACCCACGGTGGAGCCGACGGAGGGAGGAGCCATGCAGGAGGAATGGCCGCCGACTCCATGGGGCCGACCAATGGCGGCGGAGCAGGTGGTGGAGGAGCCCGAGGCAGAGACGGAGAGCCAACGAGCCAGGGGGATGCCGAGGATCCGGGGGGCCAGGGTGGAGCCGAGGGCTCTGGTGACTGAGGAGGAGATCCGGAGATCCGCGGCAGGAGGAGCGGACACTTGAGGGCGCTTACGAGGAGCTGGCACTGGAGGGTGCTTTCTAGGAGCGGGAACTGGAGGGCACTCTGGACTGGATTCGGGGACTTTGGCAATTTGGCCGCGCCATACTCAGCTCACCCTCAGCTGCGGTGCAGGGGGCGGATCTCCTCTCCGCGCTCACACTGTCCATGGCTTTCTCCCTTGTGGCGAGCATTGTCGCCGGCTCTCCCACCTGGTCTGACGGCTTGGGCTCTACTTCCGGGGTGATCCTCCGCTCAGTCGCTCGGCATTGCGCTGGCTCGTAGATCGCGGCGGGAATTGGCTCTCCGTCATCGGTGGGCTCGGGCTTTAGCTCCGCACAGTGGGGAGATGGTGGGCTGGGCTCTGGGTCCGACAGTGACAGACTGCACAGACTTAATACTTAAATACAGGGGATGATTGGGGAAACAGAGGTGAATGGGATGACTAATCAAACTAATTAACAAAACGAGGACAGGAACATGACCAAATAAGGGAACAGAAACAGGGGCAAAACATGACACAGACAGTCCATGATCCTGACAATTACCGTGTACCTGGATTATCTCTCTTTGTTTTGCCCCCTGGATCACGTTCGCCGCCGATCGACCCCGTCTGTTCACTGGACTACTCTTGTGTCTTGCCCGTGCCATACCCGTTTGCTGGTGTTCGACCCTGCCTGTGTTTTAATAAAAGCTTGCATATGGATCCGCACGCCTCACGTCTCGTTCGCCCCGTTACATGATTTAATGGCTTTTTAGATTCTGTTTATATTTATATATTTGACACTATGATGCTCCTTATCTTGATGAATGATTATCATTATTATAATTAATTTTATTTTTATTATATTATAATTTAAATATTTTGTTTTATATTGTTATTTTATTATTATTATTAAGTATGTCTACCTTGTTTCCATGTAATTAAATGGCTTTTTAAAAATATTTTTATATTTACATTAATTTGACACTATGATGCTTTTTTTTTATCTGGATACTGTTATTATTATTATTATTATTATTATTATTATCATCTGTTTTTTTTACATTTTATTATATTTTAATCATCATCATCATAATCCTTCTTATTAAGTTTCTTACTAAGTTTGATTCTTTGTTTCCATGTAATTAAATGGCTGTTGGTGAACTCATTGCAGTATAAGAGTTTGTAATGTATACAATATCTGTTTGTGCAGCAGTTCTGTCTGTCGCACAGCGGACTGATCTACAGCTGAGCAGGTGTCGGGTGGCTGTGATTAATTAGATATTGATATCTAGCCAGTGTTACAGTTCTTATACAGCATCTCATTAACATTCAATTAACAGGCCCTCATTTTCCTTGGGAATGAAGGTTGTGAATGTTTTTTCATTAACTAGATGTGGCATGACAGAAGGATAAATCGTTTTATCTGCAAATATCATTATCAGCTTCCAAAAGATGATACCTGTCATTTTTGTGGTGAGGTTGTACATGAAGCAGTTTCAACACCCCCTTGTTTAACACCCTTGCTCCTTTTCCAAGCACCTGTCGCTGAATCAATAAATCTTTCCATTCTTGCTCCACAGGGCTAGCAATTTCCAAGAAAACCTCAAAATGTAGTACCTGCTTAAAAGTCTGTTCTGAAGAAGGAATGTCAGTATAACAGATTTATATTGTTAATTAAGTGCACCTACACAGACTCCATCATGCCAGAGGTAAATGTTAACAAATTAATGGAGCTTTTTGTTCACATTAATTCTGTGTGGTATAGATTAATAATTGATAGAAAGCTCATTTGAATTCTGAGGAGGGATGCGATTGCCTGACACATGCAGCTCGGAAAATTGCCATGACATTCGGTCAAAATTGCTCCGGTATGATCCATTGTAGATGTATAATTCCAAGGTTTGGTTATTAGCGCTATTATTTCTGATCACATACTGGAGTGTGCTATAAAAAGCTTAAAAAACAGTGTCATAATTTACTCAATTTGTTTCAAACCTGTATGAATTTCTTTATATTAAACACAAAGGATATTTTGAATAATGTTAGTAACCAACAGTTGCTGGCCCCCACTGACTTCTATAGCAATGAAAGAAAATACTATGGGGTAATTAAAATATCATATTTTATGTTGAAATGACATGAGAATGAGTAAATGATGATATAGTGTTCATTTTGGGGTGAACTATATAAAATATAATATTTTTTCTCTTTCTTGCAATAAAATAAATTTAAAAAAAAATAAATAAATAAAAAATAAATAAATAAATAAAATAAAATAAAAATGAATAAATAGCCATTACATTACAATAGCTGTTAACAAAAACAATGGCTTGATATTTTTATTTGTTACCATCCAATTTTGCTGTTACATATATTGGGAAACACTTTACAATAAGGTCCCATTTGTTAACACTATTTAATGTATTAACTACCATTAACTAAAATAAACAATACATTTGTTACAGTATTCCTTTATCTTTGTTAACGTTAGTTAATAAAAGTACAGCCAAGTCATTGTTAGTTCTAGTTAGCTCAGATCCATTAACTGATATTAACAGATACAACTTTTTATTTTAATAATGTATTAGTAAATGTTGAAATTTAACATTAACTAAGAATAATAAATGCGTTATACATATTTTTCATTGTTAGTTCAACTAAATAAACTAACGCAATTAACTAACATTAACAAATTAAATTTTATTGTAAAGCATATGAATTGTTAAAACTCACTATATTTCCATTGGTAATAATGGTGGAATTGTTCAAAAGGTTTTATTTTTTATTTTTATGGTTGTCAAAAAACTTTATGCCATGTCTATACAAAAACTGCCTTAAAATAAACCTACCCTTGGAAAAATTCACTGTAGTTATTGTGCCAGCTAGCCTGAGGTCTCCCTACACAAACTATTCATCACAGCACAAATCAGAAAGTTCTAAGTCAAGTTTCCAGAACTTCTCATTGTGACAATTCACAGTTCTTTTTGAAAACGCTTCTCATTTTAATTGCATGTGAACTATGAAATCCTAATTTATAATATATATATATATATATATATATATATATACATACATGAGTTGTTACGGTTTTCACATGCATTTTGAGTCAAGGTTGATATGTCAAAATATATTACATCAGTGCATTCACCATGAATCAGGCCCTGGCTATTTTCATTTGACGTCACTGAACCATCAAAAACTAAAATGATACTCTGGCCAACTGCACTGTATAGCAGAGTCAGTTACAGGCAAATTCACTGAACAGCTGTGCACTTTATTACACCACAAAATCCTGCATCTTATTGAAAAAAACAAAAGCAATAAAAAAGTGCTAGAAGTGCTAAAAGTGCTGTATCAAGCATATTTAAATTAAGCCATTATCATATTTGGGAGATAAAAAAAAAAAAAAAAAAAAAAACTTGTAAAGATGATTATAATAGTGGCAACACATTTCAATAAGGTTCATTATGTTAGTTAATGCACTAGTTATCAATAAAAAAATACTATAGCATTTATCTAGATTAATATTCATTTCTACATGCAAATATATAAATTAACCGTAAACTAATACATAAAAAGTTTATTATTAGTTCATAACAACAGAGAGCATACCAATAAACAACACTGATTTACTTTTTACCCTTAATTTTTCCACTATTTAATATTAAAAATTGTAATAATACACAGCATACAGATGGTCAGTATTGTTCATGTAAATTTAACAGACTCTAGCCTTAAGCTTAGGTGAAATATATTTTGATGGAACAATATAAGATAAACATCTGATAAAGAGCTTTAGTTTTGCCCGTCGTGATGCTGTAACTACACGCAAGACAAAACAATCTGACCCTGAGGTTTCCCTCATTGTGCAGGAAGGTTTCAGATTGATCCCGGATAACATTCAAGTGCACTCTGGGAGTTGGGTGTGTTTATGTGAGAATAACCTTGACGAGTCCTGATGGTAAGCCAGTGAAGGTTACCTGAGTCTTTGGGCAGAAACGCTGTTTTCAGATCCCATTCTTCTTAAGCCTTATTTGGCTTAAGTCGCCAGGGAGATGAATGTGCCAGAGGTGGAAAAAAGTTTCCTTAAAATGTCAGAGGCCAATGTTGTGATGCAAATGTTCCATTTCTGCTTCTATCGTTTTGGAAAAAACAAAGACAGAACAAGTGTAAATCAAAGTTATACGGTATTTTGTTTAATAATAATAAAAAAGACAACTAAACACTTTTATAGATGATTATGGAACATCTGATACATGTTTTCAAGAATTGCATGTTTTATCCACAGAATGTCATGAAATAGAGGTAATATACCCTTCTCTGACACACAAAGTGCTAAATCACCATTTATACTTCTGAATTTAAAGAACCATCATAACTCAGAACAAAACATGTTCAGTATGAAATGTAAAATTAATATTGTGCTGCCATTAGTGGCATTTACTACCTAAAGAAGGTATGGTGAAAAATTTAGTTATAGAGATTCTTGAGTGGCACAGACGTGATTTATTCTAATGGTTTGCGATGCTGGGAGGTTACACAGCCTAGAGTGCATTTAATAGACTCTCAATTAAGAGAAGGCAAGTGATAATTGCCTGAGACCAGAGCAACTAAAGGCTTTTAATTCGCTAGAGACTCTTAAACTAACAGAGGATTTCTCAGCTGATTTAACTATCCTATCCCCCAAAATAAAGAATAAAAAAATTCCGATAACACCTAATCAGTCAGTTTAATATTTCTCAGTTAGTACACTGAAGTTGCACATAACTGTCTGGAATAAACTGTTAAAACTAACAAGATATGTGGGAGTATATTTGTTGCAAAGGAAAATTCTCATGTAATGTATTTGGTGGATTTTAGTATTTCTACTGCAGACTGACATGGATAAGAGAATGAAAAAAAAAACAATAATAAAGAGAGAGAGGGGGAGAGAGAGAGAGAGTAAAAACACTAGATAATGCAATTACACCTCCTAATAAACTAAAATAAAATTACATTTAAGTAAAATAAAATAAAATAAAATACTTTGCTAACAAAACTGGAAAGAAAACAGAGGATACTTAAAATAGTAGAAGTAGTGGAACTTCTATATACTAATTAAAAAGTATTTTAATGAATTAAATTATTCCTGAGAATATTCTATTATTTATGAAAGTCAATTTCTGTACAAGCACACACTGAATTTTGGTTACTTTGAACATTTACACTACTGATGAATAAGTTGTCATAATGGGAACCTGCTGTCAAACAGCTGATTATAGATTTCACAACAAATATACTAATTCAAGAGGGATATGAACTACATAATTGAATCCAACATACAAGAAAACACATATTTAAGATGCAGCTCATGAGACAACTAGCCCCAGTGTCCTCTGTTTTATGACTCTAATACCAAAGGGAAGGCAGCAGAAAGTAAATCAATATCTTTTTAAAAGGAATCTATTATTACTGGGGGGAGATGGTGTGTCTCCTTAGGGTTTTGCTGAACAAATTGCTGAAATACAGGTCAATACAATTTGTTCTGTTGTAATTGAATGTTAATTTTAAAGTGATGTATTTCTCCCACAAGATGGTAACATGTCACTTCTGTTTCACAACATATTTACAGCGTCATTTACTGAGCCCTCAAAATAATGACATCCAGCACTGGGGAAATAATGCCTATATGCAATAGCACCAGAGCCAGTTTTGCATGCATCACACATCAGTCCAGCATTTACACTGATGTGAACAAATGCTGCCGAACAGATGAAAGACTCATGATTGTTTTTCTCAGAGCGTGTGTGATTTGACTGTATCAGGATGTTTCAGTCGTAGCAGGGGGCTCTCATGTTTCAGACGGATTGTTGTGTTAGATCAAAGCGACTGGTGCCAGACTGCTTCACGTGTCCCTAAGAACATTTCTCTAAAACGTTTGAAGGCATGATTTCTCTCTATTTGCTTCGCACACACTATCTCTCCATTGCACGGATGCAGTTTCTATCCATCACCATGTTGATCTCCGAATTCAAGGCTTTTTAACCACAGCTGCAGTGTTTCATGCAAACCCTTATTGTCTCGGAGTCAAAGTGAATGCTTGGATTCATGGTAAATTACTCTAAATGACAGCATTGTTTTCTTTTCTTAATGGTCAGCTGTCATGATGCATAAAAAAACACTACATGAGAGTTTCTGGAAGTCATGCTCTGATGTAAACTCTCAGGCAGTAGCCCTGGCTGTGTTTTGACAATTATTCCTACAATCTCTATTGTTTCAATGTTTGCGCGCTTAGTAGGAAGTCACACATACGGTCACAACACAGTGCTGAGAGCTAACGGCACAGCAGCCAATGTAGTTATGTTATTAAAAACAGTATGTAGTCATGTTCAGCTCCCTCTTAAATCGAAGAAGGAAAATAAAACAGTCTTACTTTCTCTAGCAAAGGGCCTTTACATTATGAATGTTTAGAAAGCATGTTCATGATTTTTATTAGGGGGTCAAGCACGTAGCACTGAAACCCTATTGTAATTGTTAGAATGGTCAAGGCTCAGCAATCTCCACGTAAAACTGATTGGGCAGACCAAATCGTAAGTCATAGTGACTTGGAGGGATGGTAGTACTGACACCGCCTACAACGTCATCAAGGCTCGCCCCAATCGGCCTGACGGGGCGCGACAGCGATCAAAAGTACGAAATCGCTCTTGACTCCTAAACTGTTTGTCGCAGGCTCAAGTGTCTTATGTTGTTGGAATCCTTGGCTCACGCCGGAAAAAGCGCACACCGGACGCTGGATGGACGCTTCGAATTTGTCCGTCACCCAGGCAAAATTTTCGGGTATTTTGCAATTTTTGAAAAACCTACTTTTGCGAAGTAGTTCTAGGTTTTTGCCCGATCAGAACCAAAAGCAGTGCAGGGAGATTCTCTGGAAACTGAATATCAATAATTGTAAAAAAAAAACTTGAACTTTCGACTCTCCATCGCAAAGGGACGCCAAAATGTTTGAAAGGGGCAGGGCTGCCTTTATTAAAATGGCTATAACTTTTGAACTGAATGAGATATCTTCGGCAAACTCACAACGCGCATGTACTGTAAGTGCTGAATCTGAGGTCACATGAAAAATGTCGCAGAGCTTGGCCACTTGGGGGGGGGGAGGCATAAATGACACTTTAAGGCATTTATGTGCTTAAATGCCTTACAGTGCTTGAACCCCGGTAATCTCTACTTGCACCTATTTTTTTCTGAAAAAGACTGCATGTCTATAAGAAACAAAAAAAGATGTTTTTAAATTCAAAGCATTGCTTCCAGCTAAAATATGAATCCTCTATCCATAATATTGCTTTCTCCAGTGAAAAGCCATCTTTTCCGAATCAGGAGAGAACTATGCGATATAAAAATAAGTGAAAACAGTCCAAAACAGTTCTAAACAAATGATGGATTTATTAATGACAGATTTGTGTGGATTACTTGTGGATTATTGTGATGTTTTTATTAGCTGTTTGAGTAAATTTTAGCACATTTTCTTTTTTGGGTGAACGGTTTCTTTAACGCTTTTTTTGTTGTTGTTGTTTTTTGTGTGTGTGTGTGTGTTTTTTTTTGGAACTAAAACATGAATTGCACTTCTATAATGTGAGTAGCAATGTAGAAAATTCTGGAAGGGTCTAATTTGAAAATCAGAGATAATTGGTCTCTCAGATGGAGACGGTGGGCTCTGATAACTGTAATTCAGTTCTTTTCTCTCCCCCACACATCTCAGCAGGGAACACCTGCAGCCCAGTGAAAGTCTCATTGTACTTTCTGTAATGCAGTTGTGTGCAGAGAGATTTAACAAATTCCCTGAAGAAATTTTGGTTCTATCAGAAAAATAAATAAAAAATATATAAATCATTTAATTTATTATAGAAGTCATTGTTCTCGTATAGTACAAGATTTTACAGCAGACCACACAGCAGCTCTGCAGACAAGATTGTCCTTAGGGGCCATCCACACTTACACTTTACCGATAAAAACAGCGAGAGAGGTGCAAAGCAATTGAATGGAAGGTGCATTTGTAGGTGCATTAATCCAATACACCATATATTATATTATAGGTACGCAGTTAACATATACTGACAACCACCAAAAACACAGTTGGTAATGAGAAAGCCACATGATGAATCAAAGATCATCACAAGATATTCCACAAACTGAGGTAAATACTAAAATATAGAAGATGCACAGTGTCATATACACACAGACACTAAACACCATCATGGTAAAAGTCATGACACTAAAATAACAAAATAAACATTAATTAAATAACATGAGTTGCAACGTAAAACCCTAATATACATAACTGATAACAAATATTAAGAAACACAATTATTTAAACAAAATACAATGTATATGTGCATGTATGTGTGTGTTTATATTTATATTTATATACAAATGCTAGTTCATATGTAGATATGCAGCCACATTTATATAATCGGTCTATGGTTTCAAAGTTGACATTGATCCACTCTGCCCCACGTCAAAAGTTGAACTATTTAATCTTAACACAATTTCTTACACAGAGCAACATGTCATGTGTGACCAAGCCCTTTGAGTGCAAGTAAAATATAAAAAAAGAACACCAAATAATGTGTCTGAACAGAAGTAGTAAGTGTTAGTGGGGTTTTTTTAATCAAAAAAATGTTTTCTTTCTCTGTAATGCTGTAACGCCCCTGTGGACTGTTTATTGTGGTTTCTTCCCCTTTTGTTGGTTTAGGCCGTACTATCATTAGTTAATTACCCTCATTGTGCTCACCTGTCTGCCACTCATTATCCACCCTATATCAGTTCCTGTCCATTGTGTTCCACTTTGTCGGTTATTGTGAATGTTACCCTGTGTGTATGCGTGCGTCTGCCTGCCTGGTTGTGTCTACATTAAAAGTAATTATTGGAATCCTTGTCGTCCTGCCTGCCTCCACACACCGTGACAGAATAACCGACCTACAAGTAAAGTATAGTGGCGTCTTTCACCTCATTTGTTTTTCCGGTTTTTGTCAGTTTTTATTTTTTATGGATTACCCCGCCTTCCAAATCCTCCTGCTGGAGCAGGGGGAACGCTCTCTTGAGGACCACACGAACGACTTTCTGTCCCTGGCTCACCTCACGCACTACCCGGACAACTGCCTCTGCTCATTCTATCAAGTTGGACTTCCTGTCGAGCTTAGGAAGGGCTCCCGATCCCCTGTCGAACCTAGGAATGGCTCCCGATGTTTCGTTTAGCCCAGGAAGGGCTCCTGATCCCCAGTTTGGCCCAGGAAGGGCTCCTGTTCCCCAGTTAAGCCCGGGAAGGGCTCCTGATCCCCAGTTAAGCCCGGGAAGGGCTTCTGATCCCCAGTTCTGCCCGGGAAGGGCTCCTGCCCCAGAGCTCGCTCCAGCGTGTCAATCGCCGATAATGGACATGTCGCTGCCCCCGGGGTTCTCGGCACCCGTCCTCACCCCAGAAGCCGCTCTAACACGCTTCTCTGAACCTCCTTCGTCTCCTTCGCTGGTCCCGTCCAGCTCTCCTTCGTCTCCTTCGCCTCCGCTGGTCCCATCCAGCTCTCTTTCGCATCCGCTGGTCCTATCCAGCCCTCAAGTGCCCACTCCTCCTGAGCGACCCTCAGGATTACTAGATTTCCCCAAGAAGATTTTTTTTGGGGGAGGCCATATACCTGTGGCCGAGCCAACCAAGGCCACGGAGGCTACGCCTCCGGCTCCGCCTTGGTCGGGCGTCGACCCGCCATCGCCTCTGGACTCCTCTTCTCTGGCTGCGCCTCGTCGCTCTGTCCTACCGGCTCCGTTGGGCTCCTTCCTCCCGTCAGCTCCACCTTGGTCCTCAGTCGCTCCGGCTCCGCCGCGGATCTCTGGATCTCTGCCTCCGCCTTGTTCGCCAGGGCCCTCGGCTCCACCCTGGCCCCCCGGATCCTCGGCATCCCCCTGGCTCGTTGGCTCTCCGTCTCCGCCTCGGGCTCCTCCACCACCTGCTCCGCCGCCGTTGGTCAGCCCCCTGGAGTCGGTGGACATTCCTCCTCCATGGCTCCTCCCTCCGTCGGCTCCACCGTGGGCCGCTATTATGGCTGTGGCCTGGGTCCCACCTGGCTCCTCCTCCTGCTCCGGTTCCCTCCTGTCGTCTCCCTGGCTCCTCCCTCCATCGTCACCTCCCTGAACTCTGTTAGCCGTCCTCCTCCTGGAAGTCCGTCCTCCGCCGGAATCTCCATCTGTCTGGTCTGCCTGCCAGCCCTTTGCCTTCCCCTGTCACCATCTCACATCCACTGCTTTGTCCTGCTCCTAGTCCCCCTCCGCCCCTCCCTCTGTTTCTACGGTGCGAGGACACACCGTCCTTGGGGAGTAATGTAATGCCCCTGTGGACTGTTTATTGTGGTTTTTTCCCCTTTTGTTGGTTTAGCCCGTACTATCATTAGTTAATTATCCTCATTGTGCTCACCTGTCTGCCACTAATTATCCACCCTATATCAGTTCCTGTCCATTGTGTTCCAGTTTGTCGGTTATTGTGAATGTTACCCCGAGTGTGTGTGTGTGTGTGTCTCTCTCCTTCCTGTATCTGCCTGGCTGTGTCTACATTAAAAGTCATTATTGGAATCCTTGTCGTCCTGCCTGCCTCCACACACCGTGACCGTGACAAATGCACAGTAGTGGACTAGCAATATTTATTTACAAACCCTGATCATCTTAAATTAGAAAATGCATTGGCAGCAATATTAAAATAGGAATAAATGTAATTATAAACATATGATGACAAAATGTCAAGACCATAGAAAGAAAAAAAAAATACTTTTTTCTCATTTTTATGTATCTTTTTTCATATTTATTATTATTCTATATTATAGTAATTCATATAAAAATATTCTTGATTTTTTTTCAGACTTTCTTCATTCATTCTTCTATTTTTATTGTCCACATCTAAAGTGCAACTGTTTTGCCATTATTAACCCTCATCCGTCCCTCCCGAACCTATAACAAAAGTGTCCCTCGCGGGTCAAAATGACCCGAAGGCCAAAAATTACACTAATTTTATTGTTGGTCCAGAAAGCTTATATTGGTCCATTTTTATATATATTTTTTTCCCCCTAATTTTTTATGTAGGTTTTTTTATTTTTTGGTGATTTTTATGAGCATATTTTTATAATGTCTTCACCAAAAAAAAATAATAAAGACACCATTTCTGCATATTTATACTTTAAACACGATGATCCATCAGGACCTAGGTTACTGAGTGTCTCTGATGCCATCTGGTGGGAAAAATTACATAAAATTGCATTTTATGATTACAGCCACTAGAGGGGCCTATTGAATCCTATGGAGATTCTTAAATGAGCCAAACAAGTGAAATCTTTAAAACTACACCAACTTGAGGCTTCATTAAGCTGTCAGATATATATCAAAACATTAAAAAAACTATATTTTGTAAAAAAATTTAATTAAAAAATTGAAATTGATGCTGAATTTTAATCCAAATACATGCATATTCATACAGTTTCATAAATATGTAATAAATATAAAAGATACATTTAAAAATATAAATATGATATAAACTCATTGGTCTCCATCCCATCACTCAGATTTAACTGTGTTAAGTCAAAAAATAAATTCAAAATGACAATGGGAGTGTGTGTGCCATGTGTGCGCCTGTGTGTGTGGGTATGTGAGTTTTTTGACGTTCTGCAGTCTCAGCCCTTTGTTTGGGTATGCATCTTTTTTGGATTGTGTCAGATTTTATATAGTAAAAAAAAATGCTGTTTTTTTTGGACATTCCATTCATTCCTATGGCCGGGTCAAAATGACCCACGAGGGACACTTTTGTTACTTTTTTTATTACACCCAAATAGAATCCTTGAATCGACTCAAATTTTTTTGTGTGTGCTCCATGCTCAAGTGTGACAAAATTAAGTTTAAAAAAAAAAGTTTTTTTTCGTAAATTCCTTGCTTTTCCAGTGGTGTGTTAAAATGACCCGCGAGGGACACTTTTGATACTTTTTTATAGCACCCACCAAACTGCTCGAATTCACTCTTTTTTTTTAATGTATTCCCGGTTCAAGTGTGACAAAAGTAACAAAGTCTCATAACATATCGATCAGCGCTTAATTTTTAAAAAATCTTTAAAAATGAGTTTTGGGTCAAAATGACCCGAGGGACGAATGAGGGCTAGTGTATGCATTTGTTCATCTTGCAGGCTTTTATACTGGACTAACTTTGTCTATGGATTTTTTATGCTACGTTGAAGGTCAGACTCAAAGAGAGCAGAAGACTGTCAACAGTTCTATTTGAAATTCTTCCTGCATTCCACTTGTGGTTTGAGTGTGTTGATTGTAGTGACACTTATAGAGCAAAATCAATGTCTGGATTTATTTTATAAGAACACTTTCATGTTTCTTTATGTCCATTTTACATGTATATTAATTTGTTATGGAGTATATTTTTCATGATGGAACCCTTATGAGTTTTAAGTGATAGTTAACCCAAACATGAAAATTGTTCTTTTGTTTCACAGAAAAAAACAAAACAAAACATGCAGGTTTGTTATAACATGACTGAATTTTCATTGCTAGGTGAATTATTCCTTTAATACTATTTGACTTTGAAAGTATAACATGCAGGCCTTCAAATAATGAACCCTTTTGAAAATTGTTAGTCTACTATTTTGGGGAAAAAAGAAGATATATATAACTTATATATATTGAAAGTTTAGAGCACGAAGAAATCATCAAACAATATCAACAAACAAAGACCGCAATTATATGTATACCCACACAAGTTCAAAGGATCTTCTGGGATGCGCTTTAAAATGTAATAAACACTACATTTTTCTTTTAAAAGCAATTTTCTTTGCATAAGTAAAGAGTTTATTGACCATGAAAGATGTAGAATACTATCCGTTTGTTGGAAATTAGTCATACTTATTTGATGAGCCAATTTAGTCATTTCTCATGAGCATGGATATTGGTAATTGGTTTCCTAAAATGGGCAACATGATAAGGATGCGGTTTCTGTTCTTCTGTCAGTGCCACTGGGAAAACAAATTAATCATCCAAGGCGAAGCAACCATTACTTTGTTCTGCTACAGAAATGTGCCTCTACAAAGCCAATTTAATTTTAAAGGTTCAATCTGTTTTAGCAGAAACCAAAAGTTTTGTTTTCTACAAGTAATGAAGCGGGAGGCATGGTGCATGAGAGAATATAAGCAGCATTGGCATTATATGCATTCAAGCCCAAAATGTCTCAGGTTACTTATGTAACCATGGTTCCCTGAGTAGGGAACGAGACACTGCATCCTCTAGGGGTCGCTATGGGGAACGCCTCGTCGCGACCCGTGTCTGAAGCATACATTCAAAAAACACCAACATCATGTTGGCCGGCAACAGCCAATGATGTCACTACCGGTGCGACTATAGTATAAATAGGCGCCAGGAGAACACGCCATCCACTTCTTCGTCTTAAGCTTGTGTCCGAAGCATGGCAGGAAACCTAGAGGACACAGTGTCTCGTTCCCTACTCAGGGAACCATGGTTACATAAGTAACCTGATACGTTCCCTTTCAAGGGAACTTCGAACTGCGTCCTCTAGGGGTCGCTATGGGGAACGGTATACCCACGCCACCATGCTGAGGGGAGTGCATGCCAGAACCAT
>NW_015654063.1:1698776-1700741 GCF_001515625.1 Sinocyclocheilus rhinocerous
GTGGATTTTAGAAAGTGCACAGGGACTTCGCATGCACACTTACCATAACATGGATTTTAAAGATACCTCTAAGGGTTCTAAGGGGCCCTCGTGGCACTCTGAAAGAGCAGCCCATAGATGGAAATGGTGCATCCCAAGAACAATATATGTTTGAGAAGTCATCAACACAATCTATGGTATATGCTGGAATGGCTAGCAGTAAGTTACCTAGCTGAGGGAGCATAACGAACGCTCGGAAGAAAGCACCATGCTCACAAATAACCCTCAACAGAGAGGGGAGCGATGCTTTAAAAGTGTGTCAACAGAGACACACTAGTTAAGTGGAGCCCAAAGCGAGTACCGGGGTCTAAGCCAACTCAGAGAAAGGGAACAAGGCTAATCAGAGGAAGGGCCTAGTTCGCCTGATCTTGCCGGTTCCATGTGCTCTGGGAAAACAGAGAACTCAACTCTCCATGTGAGAGGAGAACTCAGAATTCAGAAAAAGGGTAGCGTGCTCATAGGCAACCCTCTGATAGAGGGGAGCACTGCTGAACACCACCACGAGAACAGCCCACGGAGCGGGGAATTCAACTCTTCAGAAGGGGAGAGAACTCGAACGCTCGGAAGAAAGCACCATGCTCACAAATAACCCTCAACAGAGAGGGGAGCGATGCTTTAAAAGGCAAGCTTCAAAGACAACCCTCTGAGGCGAGGGGAGCACTACCTGCGATAGCACTTTACAAGAAGGGTTCTTGCAAAACGCCACTCATACCTCCCGCTCAACGTCTCAGCAAGAGGGGATATCCTGGTCCACAGGAAGCCCCTCGAGGCGAACCTGGATATGGTGTACCAGACAGGGCAGCCTGAAAAGCATAAGCCCAGCCCGGACGTCCAGGAGAATTGCAGTGCTGTGCACAGAAGCTTGTGATCTGGCCGCATGATCCAGGAAGCATGAAGCTGGAAAAAGCGCTATCATACAGACTGGATATAGCCTCAACGAGGGAGGTCATCACTGCAAGTCGAGAACCTGGTTCTGAGTCAAGCAGACGGGGTGCTCACCGAGGACCTACCCTAGAAAAGGACAGAAACACACAGGTCTCGGAAAACACTGCAAAGAAGGCTAGCAGACGGAATTCACACAACCACCAGCGCATTAAATATATTTTCAAAATGGATCATACTCACCCACCATGGTTCCCGCGCAGGATCCCCGTTCAAGAAGCGAAGCCTGAAGAAGCCTCTAGTCCGGACCATCAGTAAGGTGGTTACAATGTAAGACACAGAACCAACCGAAAACATCATAGGTCCAGCATAGGAGACTGTAATGCAGGCGCAAGAGGGTCCTACCTAACCTCGGTCAGGTGGAGATGATGGTGGTTACAGGGGAATTAGGAAGGGGAAGATAAGGGCAGATGTTGAACCCCCTGAGGGAGATGAGTAGATGTTCAAGTATCACTCTGGTCCGGACGAGAGCGCTGACGCCTCGTCTGGATCACCTCCCTCAGGTCTTGCCTACTTCCCTTTGACCCGCGATTCCTCCTAGCCCTACCCGCAGGTGGGGGAGGAGCACGAGCTGCGACACTAGCCTTCTGTGCCCGTCTCTGATCCTCAGACCGAGACGGGCCAGGACCCCTGGGTTGTTCGGGCTCAGACCTGGACCTTCGTGGAATTAAGGTTTTGAAGGCCGCTGAGCGCGCCTTCGCCTCCCTGAAATTCTCAACCACCATCTAAACAGAGGTACCGAAAAGCTCGGAAGGCGAAACCGGAGCATCGAGAAGAAAGCCCCTCTCTTTCTGCCCGATATCTGCCAGGTTCAACCACAGATGTCTCTCCGTTACCACCATGGCCGCTATAGACCTGCTCATAGCAGAAGCAGCCTGCTTAGTAGCACGGAGAGCGAGATCTGTGGTGTGGCGCAACTCAGCTACCTCATCGGGAGAAAGGCCCTCGCCTTTATCCAGGTCTTTCAGCAGATCAGCCTGATAC
>NW_015654063.1:1700771-1705600 GCF_001515625.1 Sinocyclocheilus rhinocerous
GAAAGGAAGGCTCACCTGAGCTGGAGGGCTATGGTCAGACAGATAACACTCGTCGTGATGACCTCGCAGCGTCACCTTCTTGGCCCGCTTCCACGGCAAGTCAAGCCTCGCCGTGGCGCGATCCATAACCTCCAGTAGCTCATCATACGCAGGGCAGGAGGATTGGGAGGGCTCAGCCTCAGCTTCTTCGCCCTCCTCAGACATCTCCTGCTCTTCCTGACCCAAACCCAGCAGAGCACTGGCCCCTGGATCAGATGATGTTAGGGAAATCACATCATGCTCCAGCGGCTCACCCTCATCCACGGCCGACGAGCGCGAGAGGGAAAGCCCCTCCTTAAACTAATCAGCCAGATCCGCCTGCGATCCCCACAACCTCATTCTCCTCCGTGCCTCAGCAGCTGCGGGTCCTGAACCGTGTGGAGCAGATGGCTGCCCCTCTTTCCTCGAAAAGAGAGACAAACGAGAGCGGAGCTTTTTCATTGAACATTTTCATTTTTCATTTTCATTTTCATTTTTTCATTTTCATTCGTCCAAACAAAAGACGCAAAGATCATGTGTGTCATCAGGTGTCAAGGTGAAGGTGAAGAAAGATCGCTCTTACCACCGGAATGCACGCTTCAAACAAAACAGTCAATGAAGATGAAGAAGAGGATGACGTGTTCTCCCGGCGCCTATTTATACTATAGTCGCACCGGTAGTGACGTCATAGGCTGTCGCCGGCCAACATGTTGTTGGTGTTTTTTGAATGTATGCTTCAGACACGGGTCACGACGAGGCGTTCCCTATAGCGACCCCTAGAGGACGCAGTTCAAAGTTCCCTTGAAAGGGAACTGGTGGCTTCTTCTGTCTTTCACTGGTCACTGCATATTGAATGTTTGCTATACACAGAAAGAGTGAGCAGAAATGAATTTATTCAGACTATTTAGGGGAAAAAATATTAGAGTCTGATGCACCAAAAAATTGGATATTTGCTGCCTGTCTGAGCAAAGCTTTAGACATTGAGACATGCTGTTTACTCAAGGGGGCAGATATTTTGCTTGACATGAAGAGACTAGTTAAGATAAAACATGCTACATTGTGGATCAGGGTGATTTGTTTCATTATGTTCAATTCCTGTGGAATGACAGGTTAACAGCAATGGGGAGAGGGTCCGCACGTTGCCACCTCTGTGATGTTGATTCAGACAGAAGACATAATGCCAGGAATTGAAGTGAATATTCCATCAGTATCTCAAAGAATGAAATATTTTTACTGAAACAAATCCAAGAGGCTTCTTGGAAAGAGACAGTATGAGAGCTTCTTAAAGGGATAGTTCACCCCAAAATGAAAATTCCATTATCATTTACTCACCCTCAAGTTGTTTCAAAAGAACACAAAATAAGATATTTTGAAGAATGTTGGTAACCAGACAGTTGACAGTATAGCCATTAATTTCCATACTACTGGGAAAAAGTACACTGTATTAGTACTAAGAACAAAAAAAATTGGAATAGTTCACACAAAAAATGAATGTTTTCTGAAATGATCTTACTCACCATCAGGCCATCCAAGATGTCGATGAGTTTGTTTCTTCATCTGAACAAATGTGGAGAAATTTTGCCTCCAGTGAAAAAGTCCATCATCTCACAAGAAATATTAGTTTTGAACTGTTTTGGACTGTTTTTTGCTTGTAAACAATATTCAGTCAAGTAATATTTTAGCTGGAAGCAAAGAAGGGAAGCTGGAATTTATAAAATATCTACATATATGGATTTGTTTACAAACATGCAGCTTTTTGCTTCACAAGATATTATTCGATGGACTGGAGTCATGTGGATTATTTGTGGAATTTTTGGGATGGTTTGGACTCTCATTCTGACGGTCACTACACAGAATCCATGGGTGAGAAAGTGATGTAATCTACAGACTAGATGGCCTGAGGGTGAATACATTTTTAGCAAATTTTCATTTTTTGGATGAATTATTCCTTTAAACTGCAATTTGCTAAAAATCTTTTCTTCCACTGAAGCTTTACATGACTCAAACTTGAGGTTGTAATGTTATTGATCCCAAAATGGCATTCTGTATCTATAGCTGAACTTGAAGTGCTGGTTTCAATATATGGGATGGAAAATGAAAATTGAGAGTTGCAACAGAGGGAAATATTTTAGGGAATAACAATAAAAAAGGATCTCTTTCAGTCATGTCTCATTCACACTTAAGCAAGTTAAAAAATTACAGCATCACAATCAGATACAACCACTGATGGTGTTCGGCATCAACCCTGGCATGACATGTATCAGATTTAAATCCAAATCCAGTATTTTTCTTTGTTCCACCTGTATTTGAGATGACAGATGATGTTTCCTCCAAAACGTATGATATTTCTCCCAGAATCGTTAAATAATGAATAACATGCTATGCAGCTAAAATAAAACAATCAATTTTTACCCACAATAGCAAATCCTTTAGCAGTCACTGGTGCAGTGTTATTTTAAAGATGCCTTTGTGGTTTTAAATGTTTCTGTTGGCTCCTTTTCATCTCCAGCTTCCCTACACGTATTTGTGTATTAAATCCAGCTTTAATTTCCTGCCTGAGGCTTTGCTTACCCATCCAGTAAGACTCTGCAGCCATCCAGACATGTTAAGGGACAGCTGTCTGTGGAAAAACAAACTGCCCCAGGAAAAATCCTCATGCCAAAGCCACTTACCCTCATCTGCGAGTCTAGACACGGAGCTGTAACTCAAAGGATGCAGGAATCAGCATTGCCATCCAAGAGTGAATGCCCATATGCCATTCTGAAATCTTCATGGAGATGGAAGAGCTGGCAAGTGCTACTTCATTTTTTCACAGAACTTGGTGGTTCCCTGTCAAGAACATCAGCATGCATAAATTGTACATGGAATGACAGATACATTAATGAGAGGAGAATATAATGGCCATGCAAACAAACAGAGCAAACATAAATTGTATTTTACTAATAAAAGACACAGAGAACTCCAGCTAGGTTTAAACAGCAGTTAGGAACTGATTAAAACACACAAACAAAAAATAGCATCAAAATCTGATATTATATATCAGGTGGCTAAATAAATCAATCGAATTATGGTAAACCTGATTAATTTAATGAATGATCAGAGCACAAGTGGGCTAAATGAAGACCTAGTGTAAAAAAAAATCAATTTGAAGTAATTTTCAACCACATCAGTAAATACAAACTACAACCTAAGCACAGCACTTTCTTAAACACCTGTTTGACATCATGCACTGCAAAATATTCATGAGGTCAATTCATGCAGCAACAAATTATATATGTATTTATTTATACAATAGTTCTTTCTGGTCCTTGAATATGATTGGCTGAGAAGAGTGTAATATTCTAGTTTCACCATTTGTATCACTCTGCTTGCAGTATTTCTCACAGCAAGTGTCATGGCAGTCATCCAAATCCACTATAATAAAATATAATACTAGCTCATTATCATTTAAAGAGACATGCACCGAAACTAATTTTGACAAGGTAAGAAGGGTATTGTTTTAAATGACCATTGAGTAATTTTAACCAATATATGTTACAGACATTTCATGAAGACCCTAACAAATCATACCAAATTGTGGAAAATGGGCAACCGATTTAAAGGGGTCCTATTATGCTTTTTCACTTTTTTAATTTTAGCCAGTGTGTAGTGTGTATGTTTGGGCATAAAAAAGATCTAGAAAGTTACAAATCTCAAAGTCCACTCCAAAGGGAGATAATTCGATTTTTTTAAATCCCTTTTCAAGAACTACAACGAACGGCTCGTTTGGACTACAGCGTTGGTTTCCGGAGGTATTTTAATAATGTAAATTATGTGAAAAATAATGCGTTTTTCGAACCACCAAGCATGAGAGCATGTTCTAGTACATGTTCTAGTAATCACTTTCATTAACATTATATGACCATGTGAAAGCACTTTTAAAGTATATCTCATGAGACTATCTTTTCTGAACGCTTTGAGACTGGAGTGTTGGTCACTCCACTGACCATCTTTATTACTCATTTGTCCTTTCGCCTCTTTTTCCCCAGAGCTGATTTGACATTAAGCAGTGCTTTCTAGTGGTTCGCCTGATGACAGTAACATATTGCACCTTTCTCGGATAATACTCAAGGCTCATTTCATTTTGTTCCAATTATCGGACAACGCCAGACTTTCAATTTAAGGTTAAAATTCATTAAAAATTACTAAGTTTCAGTTAGAAAGGTTGGATAGAACCTAAGAGATTCATCTGGACACACTTTAGATGCTGGATTTGGTTTACTTTTCCCAGCCAATCCAATTTCCCTTTTTTTGTCTTCCTCTCTAAGCCAACGTGACCAAGTGACCATAATAGAACTGCAGCTTCCCACATGCCAATTTCTTGCTCCACTTGCATACCTGCAGGGAGAGCTGTCAGCAAAGCAGTAATTTGTCTAAAGAACTGGACTGCAAACCAACATGCAGACAAAAATAAGTCAAGAGGGAAAGTGAGCTATTTACTAGCTTTGATAAACTCCTGTGTTGAAACATTAACACAATATAAAAGTGTTTAAAGTAAGTGTGTACTTTGAATCAGGGGGTATTTAAAGGGTTAGTTCACCCAAAAATGAAAATTCTGTCATTAATTACTCACCCTAATGTGGTTCCAAACCTGTAAGACCTTCGTTCATCTTCTTCGTTCATCATCTTTATATTTTGATTAAAATCTAAATATTTTTGATAAAAGTTACCATCTTCCGCCATTTTGGAGAGTATCCACTGACCATAAACAACGTAATCAGCGTTGTTTACGTTCAGTGGATACTCTCCAAAATGGCGGAAGACTGTAACTC
>NW_015654063.1:1705664-1709887 GCF_001515625.1 Sinocyclocheilus rhinocerous
CTATGTTTCTGGACCTGGGAACATTGCAGTTGCATTGCTGTCTACGGAGGGTCAGAGAGCTTTCAGATTTGATCAAAAATATATTAATTTGTGTTCCGAAGATGAATGAAGGTCTTGCGGGTTTGGAACGACATGAGGGTGAGTAATTAATGACAGAATTTTCATTTTTGGGTGAACTAACCCTTTAAATCACCTTTGGAAAAGAAAATTTGCATTCATGAAGAAAAAATTGCATTCATGTCTATTTTGGGTCAATTCAATCCTGTCCCACACCTTTCCCACATTATTTGCTTTAAACTGAAAAATCTGTCATCATTCCCACTCACATCACTCCAAATTCCATCCATGTCACACCATAAATGGATTAGTACTGACATTCGCTCCCACCTTTCTTACAGTCTGACCTGATCGCACTTGACGCCACATGGATGATTCTTAAACTGCTGTTTTTATGATTCAAGCTCAGTAGTGCTCTTGGCTGAAATTAAACAATTAGTCGCATGACTTTTGATTGCCATATATATCAAGCCTATTATAATAAATCACAATGAACATTTCCTCAAAAAAGGCTTAAAATGGTAGGGCTTAAAACAAAAAATCACTAGCAATTTTGGTTAAGTAGTTTGTGATTATACACTGCTGAGTGTGTAGTAGGTAAATGGGGATATGATGTCAGGTTGATGGATGAAAGAGCTAGATCAGAATATAAATACAGTTGTGTTAAAAGCTCTTGACATATATGGAGCTTCCTGTGTGTTAAGAGGTAGTCACACTAGATTTAAAACATGCAAAATTACCTGCAATAAATATGGTCAACAGGATGTTATGTCACACTAAAAGGGTTTTGTTTTGTTTAAAGCTCTTAAACTATTACTCACATGGATGGTATTGTACTTACTGTTTTGAGGGAGCACTAGAAAAAAGTCATCTCATCTCAATTAGGAGAGAAATAAGCACATCACATGCACTGTTTACTAGTAAAAACAGTCCAAACCAGTTCTAAACCAATATTTCTGTGGATTTTGATGTGAGAGGACAACAGGAGATGGACTTTTTCACTGGAGGAAGCATTATATATGGATTATAATCTGTGCATATTTCTCTCCTGTTTGAGATGAGATGACTATTTCATTGGAGAAAGCAATATTATGCATTGACAATTGATTCAATTCTTTGTTTTTGTCCTTCTGTTGGAGTGTTTTAAATGTTTACATTTTTACTTCTGTTGGAGTGCTTTAATAATTCTTTAAATTCATGCTTCTGTTGAAGTGTTTTAATTCAATAAGCGTTAGGTGTTTATGAGTTCACAGTCAATAGCACAATCCACTATAGTATGTCTATTTTTATGTTATTAAAATAGTTATTCTTTTAAATTCTGATGATTTTCTATTGCAAAAGATTATTTGTACAATGTCCTGCTGTAGGAAATAGTATTTTGTAAGCACAGACTAGATAAAAATGTGTGTCCCACTTTACCAGATGCAGTATCCCATTTTAACTGAAAAAGCCAGAAGAAAAAAATTGGGTGCTTAACATTTTTTAATCTCTGTATGTTTAAAACAACAACCAATATTCTTTAAAAAAAAACATAGTGGGAGATACAAGATACTTTGAGAATTTGTGTAAAGCATAAATAGTGTTGATAGAATAGATTTATTTGTATTTAATACACAGTTTACCAAAAAAGTGTCCCAATTTTGCTGACTTCACCCTAATGGAGGGAGATGGTTGTTGCTATGCTGTTTGCATTAACACAATATTAATAGACATTGATGGTAGACACATCCCCAATATCTGATATTCTTGATGCTGCTTGATCTGCTGTACTGTACCAACTCCGTATGTTGTAAGGATGACAAAAAATATAAAAAGTCCACTTCAGCGGTGTAGATTCCAGTGTGATACTTCAGTTTTAGCGGTAAAAGAGTAAGACATAGGCTATAGCTAAACATATGACAATTATTTTACAATATAAACATTAGACGTTACATATAAACATTACGTGATTCATGTAATCTGTAATTGAATGTGACAAGACAAGAATCGTTAACAAAGCTGTTTTCGGCATATTAAGCATATGATTAAGAGTGAATGTGTATTTTAAAGTAAAAGCATTATTTACGAATAGTTATGATGCATTACAATAAATTCTAGTATTTTTACTATTTTTATTTAAATTCCTTTAATATCCAGGTCTTTTTGCGACCCCTTTGTCAATTTTCACAAAGCCATGTAGTCACACACTTCGCACAACCCATGCCATGGTTCTGACTGTAGGCAAATTCTTACAGTACATGTTAACCAGAATATTTGGATTACATATGGAATTTACTAAGAATGATTTGCACTTGCTGATTGCATTGTTTATTTGCACATGCTATCTGCAAGGTTTATCACACTATCCACCAAAAAAGTTATGCAAATAAGGAAGAAATTTCTTTAATTTCTTAAAAAAATTAATAAAAATCTATTTGTCTCAGAACAAATCGAAAGATGGCATCTTGCTCCTAGTCCCTTAAGAGCTCCAAACGTCTCAACTACCTATGATTGCATTGATTTGTCACACATCTGTGATTGCTGTTGAACAACATATCAATTGTTAGACTTGCCCAGGATTTGGTCATATTTTATCCTCTATAGTTAGTGCCAACAGCAATATTTGTCAAGACCAATTTACTGTCATGTTTTCCAGGTATCGCATTGCCATTTGACACCAGGAAATTCAACAGAGTGAGATGCTGGCTTAGATGTTGATGCCG
Organism: Sinocyclocheilus rhinocerous; assembly: GCF_001515625.1. Lineage (NCBI taxonomy): Eukaryota > Metazoa > Chordata > Actinopteri > Cypriniformes > Cyprinidae > Sinocyclocheilus > Sinocyclocheilus rhinocerous. Next base: position 1,708,424 of record NW_015654063.1, read on the forward strand.
ATGCCTCCATTTTACTGGTGCAGTGTCTCTGCAGTAGTAAAACTGAGGAAAGGACTGTCCTGAATGTGATGACTAAAGTCGATTCCTCTATTGATCGCTTAACGTTTAAGACCTGAGGGAGCAGAAAGCCAAGCCATGAGGAAATCTAGGGTCCACAAAGTGCAATAACTGTTATGTCGCTTTATTTCTCACAATCACTCTTTCGATTTCTCTCTTTTTACTGTCTGTACCCCCTGTGTCTCAATCTATGAATACATCTTGCTGTTTGTGAAGCTTGCAATGCACTATTCACCACACATCACAATATACAATGGGGAAATGCTGCCACTGAAAATGCTTATATTTGCACTATTCTAACTGAATACATTTTATTTAAAGTATATTATCAGAATAATAATTTGTGAATAAAAATGATATTTTCTTTAATGATAGCAGCAAAGGATGTTTTGCATGCTAAATGTCACAAATCTAAACTATTTCTGTAATGAATGTCACAACATTTCTTTGTTTTACATTTTCAAAACGATCTAAACTTTCTAGGTTTAAATTAGATTTTGAATCCAAGATTTCCTACACTATGTGGACTTTTGTACGTCAGCACATTTCCACAAGTCCCCTTCCTATCTTTGGGCTTTTAAGTCCAATATAAATACATAAATATATATTCTTAAATGTTGTTCAATTTGATGCTTACATTGTTTCACAGTTAAAGGCACAAACAACTATTTTTTAAACTTTTAACAACAAACTAATAATATACTATTTTATAAAATCTAACTACTAAAAGTCTAATTAAAGGGTTAGTTCACCCAAAAATGAAAATAGGTAGGTGTAAGTAGGTGTATATGACATTCTTCTTTCAGACAAATCCAATCGGAGTTATATTAAAAATTGTCCTGGCTCTTTCAAGCTTTATAATGGCATGGGTGGATGGTTTTGTTCAACAGTCCAAATCCATATTTAAAACATTATAAACACTTGTCTGTCACTTCCGCTAACTGTCGTAGGCGGAAGCCGTTCCAGCGGATGACGTAGGCGTAGCACATGCACCGGTGATTAGTGACGAACACGGATGCACGGAGCAGAGAGCAAAACTAAATGCCGGTCATGAATTAGAAGCACAAAACAATTTTTTTGTAAAGAAAAATGTCATCGGAGTTCGATATAAGGCAAGAGGAGACTGGTTTTCCATTGCTAAAGTAAGGAAACTTTGCTTCCTTTGCTCCTGTAAACAAACTCACCAGACTAGCATATTCTCACCGCCGCATGCGCTACGCATATGTCCTTGGACTCGTTTGAAAGAATAAAGTCTTATACACCTAGGATGCCTTGAGGGTAAGTAACATGGGCTAAATTAAATTTTTGGGTGAACTAACCCTTTAATTAGTTATTTTAACACACACACACACACACACACACATATATATATATATATATATATATATAATCAAAAAGCAGTTACAG
>NW_015654063.1:1709973-1712517 GCF_001515625.1 Sinocyclocheilus rhinocerous
TAATCAAAAAGCAGTTACAGTATGGCTTTTGAAAGCAATTAAATATAGCGCCATAAAAGAAAAATGTCATAGTGGGGCATACAGGAGAGTAAATAATGACAGTATTTTCATATATGGCTGAACTATCACTTTAAAAAGGCATGTTTAGAACTTTAAAGTAGTCTGCTGCATGTCCTCTTCCATGAGTCTGATGTTTACATGAATGATGGCACTGTGAGCTCTGCTGCAAGAATGCATTATTGAAGGGGCTCTGCTGGGGCCGTCTCCCCTCTGCTAAGAGCTTCGAGTGGGGCTTTGATGTGCAGGGTCGGCGTGCCAGATTGTGGAGCTGCCCATCACTGGACATATGGGAATGGAGCCAGCCAAAGGGGACAGATGGAGGTAGAGTGGAACGAGGGAAGTAGATGGGGGTGAGAGAGGAAAGGTGCAGTGCATGGTTAGGGAATGCAAGGGGATATGTAGCACTTTGGAGAGCATGAAGGGTCTTTCACGAGGTGCTACGATGGAAAATGTACACAACAATGAGAAAATAATATTGGCAACTGCACTTATGGACACAAGGGGGCATGATTTAACCTGGTGATTAGTAGTAGTCCAGTGATTTTAAATAATTAAGTTAATGAGAGAACTTCATCACCTTCTACTCAAATTAAAACACTCCATTGTGCCTTTGAGCCAGGCTTTTAACTCCACTCCTTTCCTTTAGGATAACTATCACCACAGTTGTAATTAGAGGTGCTTTAGATGGAAAAGAGTCTGCTAAATCTACTCAAAGTATCTAAGTAAATGAAGTTTCTAACAAACTTTTAGGAAAGGCATCTCCCATATGCAATGACAAGGGCTCAAGGCCAGCCGGAGTAGAAGTCCTTCTGATTTTATTTTTCTCTTGAAACACTATACAGGTACAGTAGCAACAAACTAATTTTCTGGATCCAAGATGTAATTACATGCAATGTGTAAAGGTTAAAGCCACCATTCTATCTTTCAGAAATGTTAGTATTAGGGAAAATAAGGATAAAGGAGCTCACCCCTGAGAAAAAAAAAAAAGCAAATGCCTGCTCTGCAACAAACTGTTGTAAAGGTAAATAGATGTTGACTGCTCCAATCACAGAGGAAATTAGTTTGTGAAATATGCCTGCACTAACATTGAAGCTTAAAGATATACACCATTCTAAAAGCCATAAAGGTAGCTGAATCTGGGCCAAGTTAATATACAAAGTAAATATGCAAATGTTTAAGCAATACAAAATTTCCAGACCATTTAAGCTGCGTATCCTGCCATTCACAGGGGATATAGGCAATGTCAAGATGTAATTACATGCAATGTGTAAAGGTTAAAGCCACCATTCTATCTTTCAGGTTTCAGGTTCACCCAAAAATGAAAATTTTATGTTTATCTGCTTACCCCCAGGGCATCCAAGATTGAAACACTATACAGGTACAGTAGCAACAAACTAATTTTCTGGATCTGTTGACTGCTCCAATCACAGAGGAAATTAGTTTGTGAAATATGCCTGCACTAACATTGAAGCTTAAAGATATACACCATTCTAAAAGCCATAAAGGTAGCTGAATCTGGGCCAAATTAATATACAAAGTAAATATGCAAATGTTTAAGCAATACAACATTTCCAGACCATTTAAGCTGCGTATCCTGCCATTCACAGGGGATATAGGCAATGTTCTGTCCCCCACAGTGCTTAGAAGAGCACTCCACTTATCTGTCGCACATTCACTGCAGTTTTACAGGATTGTATCTGCTCTAACTTCTGTCCTCTCATTGAAAATGATTTGTGTCTAGGTAACTTACTCCATGCTGCTCCCTGTGATATACTTTCCTCAAGGCTACTTCTCCCACTATCTGTCTACACATGAACCCTGCAGGAACAGAAAATGGTGGGGAAAGGAAGATATTCTGTTTGTAGCCCCAGTCCATCCCAAGACAAAAGTACACACTTCAATCACTTCCTTCTTTATTAAAAAAAAAGAAAATAAATTATCATGTTTAGTCATCAATGACTTAGTAAAACAACATTTAATCAGTGCACTTTACTGCATACTGTGCCAACTAATCACACAATTACATGTTTTGAGTAATACATTAATCATCCATCTACAAACAGTAGATGCACAGACATAGAAGTTGAAGAAGTTCAATATTGGTAAGATGGACTTATGCGTGGTATGGATAATGACAATGCGTGATGACAATATGATTTGCGTGGATGTAGCTTTAAGGAACGTTAGTCTGCAAGTTAAGTACTGAATATAAAATTGTCTCACATACTTTTCATCGAGATGACATTTAAAACATTCAACTAAATTCAATGAGAGTGTAAGCTGGCATTCAACGGAGACTATCGTTAACGTCATCTGGGCACTGTCATGGTTGTGGCTGACATTTCTGAGACCCCTCAACATGCCTTTAATGATATGCAGATATGACATATTGAGTTTATGGCTTCATTTTCTCCCAGAGAGTTTCACCCTACACTCTTTTAACCCAGTGCTAACCCAGTGCTGGGTTAAATACAACCCAGCACT
>NW_015654063.1:1713119-1720218 GCF_001515625.1 Sinocyclocheilus rhinocerous
AAACGATCGGTCTGTGCAAGAAACTGAACAGTATTTATATAGTTTTTTACCTCTGATTTTCACAGCAATGTCTGAACTGCCCTGAGCGCATTCGCATCTTCCTCTTCAGCCTGTGCGTGAGGCGTCTTTTTCTTCTTCTTGCTTTACGGCGGATCGCAGACTTATAAGTGCATTACCGCTACCTATCTCTCAAGTGGACCAGTGACACTTTATCTACAATCTCAATTAGGAGTGTCAATGGTCCACTTGAGAGATAGGTGGCGGTAATGCGTTTTGAGTATATGATATAATATCACAAAAGACTGGTTTGTGGTTTTCAGTTTCGTTCAATGTGACAGTTTTCAACTATCCAATAACTGAAATGTTAGTATTAGGGAAAATAAGGATAAAGGAGCTCACCCCTGAGAAAAAAAAAAAAAGCAAATGCCTGCTCTGCAACAAACTGTTGTAAAGGTAAATAGACGTTGACTGCTCCAATCACAGAGGAAATTAGTCTGTGAAATATGCCTGCACTAACATTGAAGCTTAAAGATATACACCATTCTAAAAGCCATAAAGGTAGCTGAATCTGGGCCAAGTTAATATACAAAGTAAATATGCAAATGTTTAAGCAATACAAAATTTCCAGACCATTTAAGCTGCGTATCCTGCCATTCACAGGGGATATAGGCAATGTTCTGTCCCCCACAGTGCTTAGAAGAGCACTCCACTTATCTGTCGCACATTCACTGCAGTTTTACAGGATTGTATCTGCTCTAACTTCTGTCCTCTCATTGAAAATGATTTGTGTCTAGGTAACTTACTCCATGCTGCTCCCTGTGATATACTTTCCTCAAGGCTACTTCTCCCACTATCTGTCTACACATGAACCCTGCAGGAACAGAAAATGGTGGGGAAAGGAAGATATTCTGTTTGTAGCCCCAGTCCATCCCAAGACAAAAGTACACACTTCAATCACTTCCTTCTTTATTAAAAAAAAAGAAAATAAATTATCATGTTTAGTCATCAATGACTTAGTAAAACAACATTTAATCAGTGCACTTTACTGCATACTGTGCCAACTAATCACACAATTACATGTTTTGAGTAATACATTAATCATCCATCTACAAACAGTAGATGCACAGACATAGAAGTTGAAGAAGTTCAATATTGGTAAGATGGACTTATGCGTGGTATGGATAATGACAATGCGTGATGACAATATGATTTGCGTGGATGTAGCTTTAAGGAACGTTAGTCTGCAAGTTAAGTACTGAATATAAAATTGTCTCACATACTTTTCATCGAGATGACATTTAAAACATTCAACTAAATTCAATGAGAGTGTAAGCTGGCATTCAACGGAGACTATCGTTAACGTCATCTGGGCACTGTCATGGTTGTGGCTGACATTTCTGAGACCCCTCAACATGCCTTTAATGATATGCAGATATGACATATTGAGTTTATGGCTTCATTTTCTCCCAGAGAGTTTCACCCTACACTCTTTTAACCCAGTGCTAACCCAGTGCTGGGTTAAATACAACCCAGCACTAGGTTAAATATGGACAAACCCAGCGATTGGGTTTATTTTGGCCCAGCGGTTGGGTTAAACATTTAACCCAACTGTTGGTTGAAAACAACCCAATCGCTGGGTTTGTCCATATTTAACCCAGCATTTTTTAGAGTGTACACAACAAAACAGAAAACACAGCAGGGTTAGTTTCATTAACTAAAATTATTAAAACCTGTTTTGCTAATTTAAATGAATAGTAATAATACATAAATTTAATTATTATTTAATTAATAATAATTAATTTAAGAAATATGAAATGGAAAAAACTTAGGAAAAAAACTAAAACAAAATGAGAAATATTGCCTTAGCAATTGACAAATAACTTAAATAAGCTTGAGCATTAAATGTATACTAACTAGATAGATACAGGTAAATAAAACTAAAACTGAAATAAAAATCAGAAGAATCAGTTGAGTTAATTATTTGCTGACTCACTCATATGGTCACACGTTTTGTTTCTAAATGAGTCCGTGTTTTTGAATGAATTTGAATATCACTGACTTGTTTGTGTATGTAATCTGCAGAAGGAGGCTAGTGAAACAGTGAAAGTCTGATATAGTTCTAATTTCAGTCAAAGTGCTTTGGCGCGATTGTTTTACATAATCTTGCCAAAGCAACAATACAATACCTATACAACAACAATATTACAGTATACACAACAAAAAAAAAATTCAAACGAATGTAAAAATCAGTAGGGGGAAGAAAACAGCACCTACTGTATGGGAGCTTTTAAGATCAGAACATGAAATGTTGCTGACACTTGTTTTTCTTTTCTTTGAACCAGTCTGTTGGGGGAAAAAAATTACTAAGGCCTAATTACTGGCTGGACACACATGCCCACAATGTTAACCCTATAGCGAGGGTAAGAACAAATGTATGTGCTTATGCATTTGCTGTGAACCTTAATCGAGCCTACTTGTGTACAAAATTTGTAGTCAGCTTATTTTTAGTTAAAACACTGGTACATGTGGATCACAAGGTTAGATCTGTTCAATAGAAGAGAGAATTTAGGGATATCTCATTGCTTCCAATATTTATTGCTTTAGTGGCCTTTGGAAAATCTATTAACGCAAAGGTGCTGCAAGGTTGAAGTAATATGGACCTATGGTCAGTACGCTTACCTTTTCTTATTCTTCTGTTCTAAGGCAGGGACACAAAAAGGATATGCACTGCTTCTATCTATCTATCTATCTATCTACAGTAAACATCTACTCTCTTTTGTGCAGCATACAGTTGTTCACCTGTGCCCTCATTTTCATACACACTTTAACGCTTTGTCTTTTCCATTTCCTGTTCTCATCTTGACAATGTTGCCCTGGTGCTCTTCTTTGACTCCACCCTTGGCAGCAGACACATACAGATAATGAGAAAAAGAAGAGGTCTTGACATCCCTCCAGGATGATGCCTGCCTCAATATTGTCTTCTCTTTGATGATACTATAGGGAAGGTTTTCACCCTCAGGGTGGAAATAAAGAGTCAGCCAATGCATTATGTAACAGTCTCACAAAGCTGTTAATATATACGGTGAGATTAACTTGGATTCATTGAACTGGATTATAGTGGTATATGATATCAATATATATATATATATATATGTACATACTACATTTAAAAACCTTTCATCTCAAAGACAAACATCTGCTAGATTACTGATAGCTATTAGCTCAAAGTTGTACTTGCAATTTGAGTTTTTTCCCCCCTGTGGAATCATTGTGACCTTGAGAAAAAAAAAACACGCACATACACAAGCACAACACACCTGCACACATAATTATTAACTTTTTAATTAAGGTCTTTTCTAATTAGCCTAAACTAGTGAATTAAACGTCAATCAATTAGATGCAAAAACCTAATCAAGAAAAACAATCGTCGGACTGATTTAAGCCACACTCTTCAAAAACCAATTTCAAAATGGGGGAGCACATTAACTTTACCTTTAACTCTGTAGATTAATTCGTCCTTTCCTACAGCCTTGGTGAACAATGAAAATCATCAAACTTCAAATTACACATTGCAGTTCCTTTTGTCATTTAGCCGTCTGACATGGGGTTGTTAAAGGTAGAAAATTTGCTCAGTTATTACTGCCTGTGACTTTTTAAAATTGTCACCAGTGCTTTTGAACTCAGTGGCTTGTTCCGGCATAATAAGTAAAAGTTATATTCTCCGTTTGGCTGCATCTCTTTTCCTTTCATTATCTCTGTTCTTGACTTCCATCCTCCACATTTATGGTTATTTCTTGAACTATGAACACTTTTGTCCCTGCTGGACCAAAAATGGGCAACAATGTACATACATCCTGTTATTATATATATATATATATATATATATATATTGTTTTTTTTAAACATCATAACACTGTCATTTCCATCACATCTCAAATTAACTATTGTGTTTGATGTAGTGTTCTGTATAGTGGATATTACAGTGATGGAAATTTTAAACATTGGAATAAAGTGGCCGACTCTGTTGTCCTACAAAGGATAATTTCAAGGGTAAAATACAAGGGGGTAAAACAACAGAATATATGCGTAAAAGTCCTTTGAAAAATTAATTGAAAACAATAATCAAGGCACAATAAATGTTTCAAAGACAGTGTAATGTGACCTTCATATATCACAAAAAATTTTTTTAGTTTTATTAAACCATTCACAGAAACTGTTACGGGGCGAACAAGACGAGAGACGTGCGGATCCATTTGCATGCTTTTATTAAGACGTGGTCAAAACAGGCGAGGGTCAGACAATGGCAAACAGGTATATTGAGGTCAAGACACAAGAGTAGTCCAGTGAACGGGCGTGGTCGATCTCTGGTGAACAATGTCCAAACAGAGTAATCCAAAGGGTAAATCTGAAACACAGGCGACGGTCCAGGCGAGGGGTAAACAGTATCTGAACAGGGCGAGACGAGAGGGGTAATCCAAGACAGGCGATATACTTCAGGGCAGGCAGAGATCATACAGAAACACGATACACAGCAGTGATGTTCGGTTCTTGAACGAATCGTTCTTTTGAGCCGGTTCTCAGGAAGTAACCGGTTGAGCCGGTTCACAAATCGAATTGAATTGAACTTTAGTTCTGGGTTGATGACGCAGGACACACAGCCAAAGTAGCACGTCCAACTCAAAAAGAACCGAATGAGCCAGTTCAAACAACTGTCGAAGTTTGCCGAGGATTACCGAGGATTCAAGAACCGTCGTATCTGAGGATCCGCGAATGAAACTTTGACTACAAACACCATTAAAAGTGAATTATATGGCAATAATCAGCAATATGCTTTCACACAAATGAATCCTGTGCGTTCCATTCCATGATTTTTGAGCTAAAAAAATAAAGATGGCGTCTGAAAGTTGCGCTTGGTGGTCAGTTTGTGTGTAAATTAGTGCTGTCAAATGATTAATCGCAGCCACAATAAAGTTTTTGTTTACATTATATATGTATGTGTACTGTGTATATTTATTATGTATATATAAAGACACACACATAGAGCATATATTTTGAAAATATTTACATGTTTATACATTTATATTAGTGCTGTCAAATGATTAATCGCGATTAATCACATCCAAAATAAAAAGTTTTTGTTTACATAATATATGTGTGTGTACTGTGTATATTTATTATGTATATATAAAGACACACACATAGAGCATATATTTTGAAAATATTTACATGTTTATACATTTATATTAGTGCTGTCAAATGATTAATCGCGATTAATCACATCCCATGATGATCAGAGGCCAATGGGCGAGTTTGGCCAGGATGCCGAGGTCAAACCTCTACTCTTTTCGAAATACATCCTGGGATTTTTAATGACCACAGAGAGTCAGGACCTCGGTTTAATGTCTCATCCGAAGGACGGTGCTTTTTGTCAGTATAGTGTAATTCAATGCCATAAATGCAAGCTTGGCACATTGACAAACAGGTTGTTAGTGGACTGAAAGGTCTGAGAGTGTGTGACGTGTGCCATTATGTGGGAGAGAGCCATTGATTGGTGTGAATGTAATATTGGCCCACAAGTTAAATGAGCTCAGAGACCTGCACCCTGAACATTTTAGCAAGTAAAAGGTGTTAGTTTGCAAAAGCTGTGCAACCGTGTTTGGATGACTTTGAGTAGAGTTGGAACACAAATCTATTTCATGCTCTGTTTGAAAATGATAGATTATATATTCATTTGCATCACAAAGCGCTGTTCAGTAAGTAGAATAGGCCTTTTCAGAGTGCACTGACTGTGGCAGTGCTGTAATATTTGAGATATTCAGGATCATCTGAACCTATTGAATCTTTTAAGAGAGTCATAAACATGATTTATACCTTAATCTGGAAGGCTTTTCTCTTGTTCGCTCTCCTTTCATCAGCAGCAAGTAATATGAATTTCAAATTTGCTGTATTCTAAAACCTAGTGAACTGATGTAATTAAACATTTTTAAAAGGACAGTATTTAACCCTGCAAATGACTTTCAGAGGTCACACTTTACTTTGGGGACCAATTCTCACTATTAACTAACTACGACTTTTGCCTCAATAAACTCCTAATTTTACAGCTTATTAATAGGGTAATATAAAAGGATCTAAAATATGGTCATGTAGAATAAGGCATTTATATGTGCTTTAAAAGTGCTAATAAACAGCCAATATGCTAGTAATGCATGCTAATAAGCAACAAGTGAGAACTGGTCCCTAAACTAAAATGTCACCATTTTTACATTTATGTTTTTCTGCCTATAAAAATACAACAGTTGTTGTCATTCAAACACTTTAGTTAAATCAATTAATTAAACAAAATATATATATAAACAATTAAACATCAAATTAAAGTAAAATCAACATCAAATTAAAAAAAAAGCTGTGAAAAAAATATTACACCATTATCGTGATTATCATTATTCGTTTTTACAGTGTACAAATCAAAGACTATAGAACATCTATGAGCTCAACCTCTACTTCTAATCAAGGTTTGGGAAGGTTTTGGGTTTCGTGTCTTTATTTTAAAATTCTGTTTCTCATGTTCTTGTTTTGTCTCTCCTCTTTGATTGTCTCGTTTCCTTCTCTTGATTGTAGCCAGGTGTTTCTTGTTTGTTAATTACACCATGTTTATATGTAACCTTCTTGTGTGGCATGTTGGATCTTGTTCATTGTAGGTTTTAACACCGAGTTCTAAGGGTTACTGGTTTCTCTGAGTTTTGTTAGGATTCTTACGGTTTGTTTAAAGGTTGTATTTGGATTCTGACCACCATTGTTACATACGCATGGGGCAGTTTAAATGGTATTTATTAACTTTATTTAAATGGTATTTATTTATGCTGATTTTGATCAGACAAGTGTGTTTGTGGCCGTGAGAATCATCAGACAAGAAAGAAGAATCTAGACTTGCTAAAAAAAAAACATCTACAACAGTCTTAAATGATCAAGAGTAGTTTGAGACTACAACATTATATAGGAAATTCTGATATCTAAATTTGGATCACATATAAAAATGCCTATAATATATATACACACATATATATATATATATATATATATATATATATACACATACATG
>NW_015654063.1:1720970-1774117 GCF_001515625.1 Sinocyclocheilus rhinocerous
ATATGTGTGTGTGTGAGTATTATGTATGTATATATATATATATAACAAACATAACAGAAACAATATTATATATGGAAAATTAAAGTGAAATATATATTGTTGCCTCATTTTAAGACTTTACAACTCATTTTAGGACTTTAGCAGCTGTGAATATCAGTCCAGCACAGAGGAGCGTGAAGGGTCGAAATCTCTGTTGCACAAAGGGAAATCAGGGCTGAATTCTCTGTGACTTATGAATTGTGGATACAGTGACTTTTTGAAAGGTCACTTCATCATTATATTTCAGATTTTCTAGCTTATTTATGACAAGTGGTTTTGCACTTCAAAAGAAAGACTTTGAGTCATCATCAGACAACTTTTTAATCATTTGTTCAGCACCTTGGGGAGATAATGCAGACCATGAAAAAAAGCATTATCATGAATCAGGTTTTGCTTTAGAGAAGCCATCCACCTCACAATGATGTGAAGCACTGGGACAAAACAGACTCTGGAACAGAAAAAAATAAATGTGATGCATTAAGGAATTGTTTTGGATGAATGTGTTTAACATACTTAGAGGTATTCATCTGTGTTTGGGTGCAACCTACCATTTACTCACAAAATGTTTTTCCAAGCAACTGGTCCGCCCTCCTCCACAGGGCAGTTCTGTGGACGTGTGCATCAAGTGCACGCACCGGACACATACAGTTTAGCCTTTGCTGGTCTGGATCCCCAAAGGGAGGAGGACTGAAGGCCTGGATTACGACAGGCCGCGGTGTAGAGGAGGGAACCTTAGGGACATATCCCGCTCGCGGGAACAGAAACGCTTTGGCCAGACCAGGCGCAAAGTATCTGTAACGTAGTTTGTAGATCGGGAAGAAGGAGGCGGGAACCGGCGAACACTCCAAGAAAACTTTAATAATAAAATAAACCCAAAATAGCGCGACAGCCCCTCGCGGACGACTGCTGTGCACAAACGAAACCAAAACACAAAATAAACTCCAGGCTTGGTCCTCTCTCGTCTTTCACTGTCGTCCCTCCTCCTTTTTATCCTTCCGGAGCTCCTCCGTGAGACTCGAGACCGGTGAGTGGCGCGGATATCGCGCATTAGCAATTACTCCACCGGCCTCGCTCCGTTCCCAGTATTTAACATATGTCTATATATATATATACAGTTTATAGTGAGTGTCATCATTTTTATCAAGTAATGCGATAATGAAATGAGGATATTCTATTAATTATCTCTGATTCAGTTTAAATGGAAATGCTGCTGTTTTCAAAACTAATGGCAGGTTATGTTGTGTAACACATTTTGTCTCGTGTCAAAGATCAGTGATGTATTTTGATACTGAAACTGTCAGGGAACTTACAGGGAAACCCTCAAATGAAATCATGCTTTGAATGCCACTGTGTGTGTGCTATTTACGGTATTTACTTAATGTTGGTATTTTGTGTGACCCATGCTGTCATTAAAGGATTTCTTTCTTATTATTACTGCTCTCATCTCTGATTCCCTAGAGGCTGTTGAGTGGACTGTGTCATTAGCAGGGAAAGCGGTTTATCCCTTTCTAATGATGCTCTGTTCACTGGCTTCATCACAGATCACCCTGCACACGAGGCCATGAGCTGTAAGTCATCATGCTCCTAAATGTTAGCGCCATGGCAACCAAGAATGAAGGGGTTGAGAAATGGCTTTGGAATCGAAGGGCTTTAATTTAGGTTTTGTTTAGACTGTGACTTCATCAGCGACCTGTGCAGCAGTGTGAGATATATGACGACAGCGGCAGGAACGTGAGCTGACTGATTAAAGTGTGATCCAGGTCATGTATTCCTAATGGTTGACGGTCTAGGCTGCTAACACAAATAAAGGTTCATTTGAAGGTGACAAGGGGGCTAAAGTTACTGTGATAATCATGCTCTATATCAGCAGTGTGCCTTTGATCAAGGCACTTCAGCCCAGTTCAGCCCAAGGGACTGTACATGCAATTAATGCTCCATAAACCGCTTTGTAGAACAGCATCTGCTAAATGGCAAGTAAATGGAAGTGAGTAAATGGAATTCAATATTTTTCTTGGAAAAATTCAGGGGTCAAGGCTAAGATTTGTTTCTGTTATTCAGAGAAGAAAAAATATATAATTTGTGTAATATGTATATAGCTACACATATACTATTTATGAAAAGTTTTGAATAATTAAGATTAAAAGTACAGGTAAAACAGTAATATTGTGAAATAGTTTTACAGTTTAAAAATAATTTATATTTATAAATTTAAATTACATTTTTTCCTTGATGCAAAACTGAAATTTCAGCAATCTTACTACAATCTTCAGTGTCTTCAGTCTTCATGATCCTTCAGAAATCATTCTGATATGCTGATTTGTTGCTCGGGATAAAAAATCAATTATATATATATATATATATATATATAACACACAAATACTTTTATTCTGCAAGTGACAGTAAAGACTATTATAATGTTACAAAAAATATTTCTTTTTCAAATAAATCCTTTTTATTAATCAAAGAAAAACCAACATTGATAATAATTAAGAACTATTGTTAATAATTGAATTATCTAATTATAATAATTGATCAGAATTTGATTTTAAGGATTTGTAGTTCTTAACTGGGAATTAAGTTATTAATCACAATTATTAAAATAAAAAAAAATAAAAAAAATAAAAATAAATTAAGTTGAACTTACACTCATTTGTGGAGTTAATAAAAGTACATATTATTGCTTCATCTCAGAGATCATGATAGGTATAGAAAGCTAAATGTATTCCAAAAAATATATAAAATTTAAAAAATGCAAATATAAAATACAAAGTTCTAGATGAAATTCTAGATGGGGCAGGCCGATAGTTTCTAACTCAATCTGATATAATTACATCACTCACATGGCACAGCTGATTGGTTTCTTTTCACATCAGCAGCCAATGAGCCAAATACTCAGCTAGTTCTTGCTGCAGCAGTTGCAGTGCGCTTCAGAAACCCTCCACCTTCCCCATCTCCACCTGTATACGGGGTAATTTCATGTATATTATGGGGGTTATTTCATATATATGATTATTATATGTACAGCAGCAGTATTTCTTACATGCTCACAGCAGCATGTTGTGGATGAATCGGCAGTAGCCTCGGATCAAGTCTCGCTACTTGATCTGCTGCAGCAGCAGCTCAGCAGATCTTTTCCACCAAGTCCTGTATCATGTACATTACCATGCTAAACTCTCAGAGAGCTGTCATGACAGAAATCTGTTTATGCTGCATTACACTAAAGCTTTTTTTTTTTTTTTACATTAGAGTGAAACAGTTGGGTTCCTAACCTTTCAAAACTTTCAACATTCATTTTCTCTAGGAAAACAGATTTTTAATGATTACTTATAAGTATCTAAAAACAGACCTGTTGTGAGCTCTAAGGTTGTTATACTGTATATTGTATGCTTTTGTTGAAGCCATCTGTTTGCCATTTTATTTAAACTAATTTTAAAGGGATAGTTCACCCAAAAATGAAGATATGCTGTTAATTTGCTCTTACTTTTTTTCCTCAGTTGAACAGTAAGTAAAGAAGGTTTTAAGCTGTGGTCCTTGGTTATTCATTAAAAAACATTAAAAACCACTAAGGGCGAGTAAATTAACAGCATATTTTCCCTTTTGGGTGAACTATTCCTTTAACAGTGGAATTTGCGTTGGAAAGCTACATTATTCATCATGCTGTTTGCCATTTTATTTAAACTAATTTTAAAGGGATAGTTCACCCAAAAATGAAAATATGCTGTTAATTTGCTCTTACTTTTTTTCCTCAGTTGAACAGTAAGTAAAGAAGGTTTTTAGCTGTGGTCCTTGGTTATTCATTAAAAAACATTAAAAACCACTAAGGGCGAGTAAATTAACAGCATATTTTCCCTTTTGGGTGAACTATTCCTTTAACAGTGGAATTTGTGATGGAAAGCTACATTATTCATCATGCTGTGCAGAAATTCCTACCAATAAGAGAGCTGCAGCCAGCAAATCGCACCAAAAGAGCTCTGCAGGGAACACATGAAGAACCATACTGGAATCAAGTTGATCTCTCTCTACACTCTCAAAATACTTAAATATTTGTAATTGTATATAAACTAAATTTGCAATAAGCTTAAATATATTGTTTCTATAGATAGAATCAACTACTTTAACTATGAAGTTTTATATTTCACCTTTTTTATGTGATTGTTATTCGCAATGCTTTATGGGATAGTAGTTCTTTCCCACATTAAAGCTGTTAAATACACAGTATTCTACCTTTTTACTTCAAATAAAGTTTACAATGTTGTGATTCACCTGGCTGGTACATGGCTCCTAATGCTTTATCAAATACTTTTTTTTAAATCCCTATGGGAAAAATGAATGGGAAAATACTTCTGGAATCAGCGCCACTGAAAAGTGGCAAGGCACTAATGCACTCTATAAACACATTTAATGCAGATACTTGTTCCATGTACTTACATTGTTTTAAAATACACACCAGTGGTTTCTCATACTGTACATCATCAGTCTGCTGTTCTTTGCAATGTAAACAAAATGGCGTGTTAACAGGCAACCTGTGTTGGTCATTGGTCATGTACAAAGCAGTACATGATTCAGCCTGGTGGGGTCCTCATAAATTTCTAAACAGCACCATATTTCATTATTAAGAACTCCACAGTCATAAAACTGTAAACATGCCCTTGAGAGCTCAGGCTTCAGGAAAAGTCTGGTAAGTTTAGGCACTGTGACTCTGACGGCTGTGCAATGTGTCTAAAGCCCCCCGCTCGGCTCGCCAGCGCTCGCAGCACGTGTCTATGCCCGCTGATCTCTCTGACCTCAGAAATCTGACCTCAGATCATGAAGTGCACAGATGCAAAACCAGACAGAAACGATCCAGTTTGTCCCTGAAGGTTTTAAAAAGCACAGCAGATTAATCATGCGGTTTTTGGTGTGTTTGCATACTGGTAGGGGAGTAGATGTGTGCATAAGCTTTTGCCGTTGGCTGGTGCTTTCTCTGACGCCGCTGTCATGACCATCCACTCCCTGTTAAATTCTGTATACAGTATGTTATGATGATCTATTTCAATCAGCATTTAGATTAGAGATTTAGCATCGGGGGAGGGATTTGTGTGGAGGAAGGAGGGGTGATTTAAACACACCAAATCACCGGATTTCCAACACAGAGCGACAATTTAAAATCCCAACAGATGCCAGGCTTAAATCATGTAGATTGCCTGAGTTTCCTTGCTCTTTTTGGTTAACATCAGAGTCCAGCACACTGGACTTAATTTGCTTGTCTTAATTAGCCATTCCAGTTAGCTATTCTGCTTTTTCATGATAAGTTAGATTTTTCCCTCTATTTTTCCCTATATATGTTTTGTTTTGTTTTGTTTTTATACATAGCACATATCTTATACAAACATCGTTATGATGTTGTTAGTAGGTGACATCTTCAAATCTTCCATTACCATGTCCAACGAGTATGTCAGATTGCTTTTGTCACATTCATTTTTCAAAGAAAGGTGTTTAAAATAAACCGTATTAGTGAGAAAGAAACATGAGACTCCTGCATTGTCACTTTATATTTCCTCAAATTATGTCAACATTACATTTGATCCAAGTACCTCAGAACAGCTGACTTTATCAGCACTCCATTTTTATCCCGCCTTACCTGTAGGTAACTAGTATTATTATGACATTATTCTTGTACGTCATTTTTCATGTTTTAGTGATACAACTTGTTGTGAGAAGAGTGTCTATTCAAAACGTATCTTCCATTTACAAAGATATGAATAATCACAATTTACAAGTAAAATATTTGGTTGTTGCCACTGATTTGCCACAGTATAAATAAACAATAAACAAACAAACACACGTTTAATAAAATATACATTTGATGTTATTTACAACCTGTAAAATGTCCCATAAATTCTTTGTTATGGTTTTACCATTATTATTTTTTTTTAAGGAAATTGAAGGAAAAGCAAAAGACATATGTGCAAAAGATGTCCCTCTAGTGCATGTTTGCATGGAAAACAATGGGAAAATAGAGAATAAATGTAACCAAAGTTGCAGTTTGGTCAATTTTACTAATCCAAATACATAAACTGCACATCATGTTTTGGCAACATTTTCCTAGGACATTTTCAAAAAGCTGCACCAACTATAACCAAAATACAACATTGTGAA
The DNA here is from genome assembly GCF_001515625.1 of Sinocyclocheilus rhinocerous. Taxonomy (NCBI): domain Eukaryota; kingdom Metazoa; phylum Chordata; class Actinopteri; order Cypriniformes; family Cyprinidae; genus Sinocyclocheilus; species Sinocyclocheilus rhinocerous. The sequence goes on from NW_015654063.1 coordinate 1,727,148, forward strand.
AACATTTTGTGCTTGTGAGAATGTTTCAGTTAAAGACATGTTCAGGCAATTTAGGGACAAAAAATTATCTCAGACACTGAGAAGATTTATGATAATATCATTCAGCTTTAATATTGTACTTCACTAGGCCTCATGCTGAAGTTTCAAAATTAATTGGTTCACTTCCAAGCAGGAAGTCACATCAGGTTATTACAGCAGTCTGCGAACTAAACACACACAGGGTAAAGTGTGCAGGCATGGTCCACTATCCTTCGGGACCTGCCTCTGCAGTCAATAAACAGCTCACCTCCAGTTACAGATTCTCCACAAGTCTGGTAAGATTTAAGATACTTGAGACTGAGAGGAGTAAAGAGCAGAAATGGGATTCTGAAGGAGGAAACCGGAGGGAGAAAGAGGGCTGTACTCTCTGCTAATGAATGACGTACATGTCTATTAGTGTCAGACTCTCTTGACTCCCTCTCTCTTGAAGAATCAGCATGTGTGGTCCGGTCCGGCAGAGAAATAAAAGGCCGAGGGGAATGTCATGTCCACGGGCGAACTCATCTGTCACTTGGCACTGCTGATGGAGTTTCTCGCATGCTTCAGCTCCTCTTGTATTGTTGCACAGATCCGTATATGTTCATGACGCAATGGAAAGAGGTCGCAGGTGAACCTAATCGAATGAACCGAGACTCAGTGTGTTTTTAATCAGTGCACTAAGCAGCGTTTTAGGGCCGAGTGAGCGGAAATGGCCCTGACATGATTAGTTTTTGATGCTCTGAGAGCTGATGTTATGACAGTGATAGCGGGCCGCTTACTCCGGCCAAAATAAAATGGAATTCTTTATGACGTTGTATGGAAGTGAACAAATGCTCTTCAGAATAAAGATATGATAAATAAGTAATTGCACGGAGAGACATTATGTCTCCATAGAGCTGTCTTCGTACCTGCTCAGGACTTTAATAATAGATGTTTCCTGTACCTCTTCACTTTTTCGAAATGGCCGTGCGATCAGCACTTGATGACTTCATCTGCCATTTAATGTGTTTGTCATTTCACAGCACAACCTCAACACATACATTTGATCAAATTAATGTTAACCTGAACTTTGGCTCTCATTTAGTTGAGTAGTTTTAGAGAACTGTGATGGGAAAATGAAAATGTGTGTGTGTTCATGTTTACGTGATTTATGAGGGCCAAATTTGTATTGTTGTTAAACCAGGTGTTACACTGGTTTAACAACACAAACCTGTTTTAAGAGGACCTGTTTTTTCTGAGTCCTCATAATTAAAATAGCTTTAAAAACATACTAAACAATGTTTTATTAAAAATTTAAAAACGCAGAAAGTTTGTGTGAGGGGTATGGTTAGTTTTGGGGGATAGAATAGTTTGTTATGCCTATGGAGAGTCCCCATAAAACTTAAAAACCGGTGTGTGGGTGCCTGAGTCAGGTTTTTCCTGCATTGTTGGGACCAAATGTCCCCACAAGGATAATAAAACCTGAAATTACCCACACTGTGGGGAACAATCAACAGTTTCCACAAGGAATACAGCTTCATATACATACTAGACTTTTTAAAAATGCAAAAAGGGTTTCTGTGAGGGTTAGGTTTAAGGGTAGAGAATAGAAAATCATTTTAGCTTAGTCTGAACAAAGACCCCACCATGATAGAAAAACAAATGTGTATGTGAGAAAGAATGAAAGTCACAAACCAGTCAGAACAGAAACTGGCAAATACCTACATGGCATGCTTGAAATGATTTTCAGAATTTAATTCTAATAATTTCCAAAGACCCCAGTCGTGTGGTACTAAAGACCCTGTTCTATTCTTTTAATGCAAAACACTAATAGTGTTTTGTGGAATTAAAGACTGCTCTTCTCTTGCTTGAAATATTTTTTAACTGTTAAAAACATTTTTTTTTTTATCTGCTTTCATTCACTGACCTCTAGTGGCAAACCTATGCAGTGGAAGTATCCGCATAAGCTAACACATTGTTTGCACATTCTGAGCCAAAACCAGATTTGTAGCCTATCTATCTATCTATCTATCTATCTATCTATCTATGTAATCTAGTTTATCAACTAAATTTAAACATTAATTTTCCAATAAATAAATGAATAAGGGCCATTTCACCGAATGGGTGCCATTTGCTTCCAAAACTCTTACAAAAAAAATATTAATATTATTATTATTATTTTTTTTTTTTTAGCGTTTAGCTTTTTTAACACTGAATCTAGTAATACACATAACTGATCAAAATCTGTATTGGTCAATCTCAGGTAACTTTTAAATTAAACTTTAAACTTAATTTAAACTTTTTAATTTTTAATTTTTTTACATGGTTTTAAAGTGGATGATGGATGCATTTTTCTCAGTCCTGTTACCAAAATTCTTATATCTTCTAAAAAAGCATGTTTAAAAATATGTCAACAAATTCCTTCATTTTTCCCCTCAGCCAGGTGTTTATTTGAAAGAAATTGTTGGTTTCATGGTCAAAAAGAATAATATTTTTTCATAAAATAATCACTATTTATCTACACAAGGTGTATTTTTCTAAAGTACAGAAACCCATTTTTTCATTTTAAGGCGACTCAATCCTCAAGCTTATCAATTTTCTATGATGCAATTTATTAAACAATGGGATAAATGACGGACCAAACTTAATTTAAAAAACAGTGGTTTAACTTTATTTATTCATTTTAAAGGGGACCTATTATGCCCGTTTTTATAAGATGTAAAATAAGTCTCTGATGTCCCCAAAGTGTGTATGTGAAGTTTTAGTTCAAAATACCCCACAGATCATTTTTTATAGCTTTACTGTATAAGTTGCCACTTTTAGGGTATGAGCCAAAAGCGCAGTTTTTGTCTTTGTCCCTTTAAATGCAAATGAGCTGGTGCTCCCGGCCCCCTTTTCAGAAGTGGGTGGAGCTTCAAGAGCCAATGCTCCAGCCGGCACACAGGCAACAACAAACAATCTAAAAAAACAAACAAACAATCTCACACACTGAAACTGTCAGAAACTCTCAAGTGATCGATTCACATTGCTTTCATATGCATTTTTTAAACTACCACATTCCTATTTACGATCGTTCTGGTAGCACATGAAGACAGCATCAGTGAAAACAGTCAGAGACGATGGTAGCTTTAGCAACATTAGCCTTACAGAGTGCCAAAAAGCACTTTCAGAAAGGCAATTTGGAAACAAAATATGAAGCGCTTACTTTGTCTGGATCTGACGTTCTCGCACAAAGCGTTGTTATTGATCCCTAAACTTAAACTTAACCACAGTGTCCTTAGCGGCTCAGATGGAGGGAGTCTATGGAGACTACTATGTTCATTGGTACATCCCAAAACACAACACTTGTATTGCCTCTTTGGCGCTGACATTGTATATCTCCAGTAATGGCGGACTGCTACTTCTCACTCAGGCCTGTGTCTATGCTGTGTCTAGGGCAGAGAGCTTCACAAATGGGCAGGACTTTTTCCCTATGGTGACGTGTACCTAGGGAGAAATCTGGAATTGCTTGTTTTGAGAGACTGATTTATTGGGATTATTAAAAATATGAGTGGGTGGATTTTACCATTACAGGCTGGATGTTTTCACACACTGCAGCCACACAACTGTGTTCAAACACCTTATAAAAGTGATTTTTGCATAATAGGTCCCCTTTAAAGAAAAAACTATTTAGTAACAGGAATGAGGATCTATTATAGTGTATATAGGTTTGACTACACATGTGAGGTCTTAATGCCCTCACTGAGGTTGTGAAGAGGGTTGAATATTAACTAGTGAGCTGACCTCACTGGTAAACAAAAAATAAATAAATAAATAAATAAAATCAGGCCAAATCATGTTTAAATCTAGTGGTCTGCAGAAGTTTTTGTTAGGGTTATATTTAGGGGTAGAGGACGGCTTGTGAGATAAGATATAAATGAAAAATATTACATTCAAATTAATATAACAAAATAATAAACTAAACAAATAATGCCTTTTCAGTTTTTCTTTTTTTTTTTTTTCTGTGAATATTGTTTTCTTACAGCAAAGGTTACACTCAAGTGCCATTCCATGTATGGGTCTAATACATGCCACAGGACAGAAACTGCACGTACATTTTCTGTCATACTTCCAGGAACGTAATATTAACCAGCAATGCAGGAACAACCATAGGTTTTCTCTGGGCAAAAGCATTGTCTCAGTGTGGAGAGAAGGCCAAAATGTAGAGAAAAAGATGCATTTTCATATTTATCTAGATTAATATGGATATAGCGTAATACAGGTGCATCTCAATAAATTAGAATGTCGTGGAAAAGTTCATTTATTTCAGTAATTCAACTCAAATTGTGAAACTCTTGTATTAAATAAATTCAGTGCACACAGACTGAAGTAGTTTAAGTCTTTGGTTCTTTTAATTGTGATGATTTTGGCTCACATTTAACAAAAACCCACCAATTCACAACAAATGGATCTGACGTTCTCGCACAAAGCGTTGTTATTGATCCCTAAACTTAAACTTAACCACAGTGTCCTTAGCGGCTCAGATGGAGGGAGTCTATGGAGACTACTATGTTCATTGGTACATCCCAAAACACAACACTTGTATTGCCTCTTTGGCGCTGACATTGTATATCTCCAGTAATGGCGGACTGCTACTTCTCACTCAGGCCTGTGTCTATGCTGTGTCTAGGGCAGAGAGCTTCACAAATGGGCAGGACTTTTTCCCTATGGTGACGTGTACCTAGGGAGAAATCTGGAATTGCTTGTTTTGAGAGACTGATTTATTGGGATTATTAAAAATATGAGTGGGTGGATTTTACCATTACAGGCTGGATGTTTTCACACACTGCAGCCACACAACTGTGTTCAAACACCTTATAAAAGTGATTTTTGCATAATAGGTCCCCTTTAAAGAAAAAACTATTTAGTAACAGGAATGAGGATCTATTATAGTGTATATAGGTTTGACTACACATGTGAGGTCTTAATGCCCTCACTGAGGTTGTGAAGAGGGTTGAATATTAACTAGTGAGCTGACCTCACTGGTAAACAAAAAATAAATAAATAAATAAATAAAATCAGGCCAAATCATGTTTAAATCTAGTGGTCTGCAGAAGTTTTTGTTAGGGTTATATTTAGGGGTAGAGGACGGCTTGTGAGATAAGATATAAATGAAAAATATTACATTCAAATTAATATAACAAAATAATAAACTAAACAAATAATGCCTTTTCAGTTTTTCTTTTTTCTTTTTTTTTCTGTGAATATTGTTTTCTTACAGCAAAGGTTACACTCAAGTGCCATTCCATGTATGGGTCTAATACATGCCACAGGACAGAAACTGCACGTACATTTTCTGTCATACTTCCAGGAACGTAATATTAACCAGCAATGCAGGAACAACCATAGGTTTTCTCTGGGCAAAAGCATTGTCTCAGTGTGGAGAGAAGGCAATAAATCAGATGACACTACTCACTCCTGTTTCTGTTACTCAGTTACTATATTATATAGGATATATGAGTATATGAGAGTAACAGAACTGAAAGTAATAGGATTGAGATTTTAGGATAAAATGAGCAAATACTGTATATAATACAGCCACATGAAGTATGTGCTAATATTATGAGGATACTCAGAAAATTATATTGATTCGCCAAAGATTTGTATTTTTTATTTAAATAAACAAGTAACATCAAACAAATAATTTAGGTAACAGTACAGTATGTTAATATTGACGCTCCCAGTCATCATTGCAAAATCATCAAATATACAGAAAAGAAAACGGGGGGGGTAACAGGACTGAGTGAAAACCAACCTGGGGACATGACTAAAAGGTGTATTTTATCTAAAATATAATAGATTCATTTTGAAATAGCCTAAATGTATTTAAAGCACAGATGGGATATGGGGGTACACAAAAATGCAAAATAAAAATGATTTCTGGAGGATTTTAAACATTATATTTAATGTTAAAATGTAGCGTTAGAGACTGGGGACATCTACCAAATGCTATTTTTCAGTGTTTCAGTGTTTTAGTTTTTTTTTTTTTACAATTATATTTTTTAAATTTGCAGTTAGATTAATGTGCAGGACACTTTGCTTAATAATAAAATGTATTGTATAGTTAATTTTCATGCATATTTGTACATATAATGTCCTGGGGACAGAAATGGCACCCATTCGGTGGAATGGCCCATAAATAAAACGTGAAAGCTCAGCCTCTTCATTGAATCTCAGTCGAAACACTAGGTGGTGCTGCCAGTGAAAACACCCAATACAGGGATTGTGCAGCAACAGCCAAGCCAGCAGATGGAGCTGCAGGTTGACCATTTGAAGCGTTGGCCATTGCCAGAAAGGATAAATCCTCCTGTATTTGAGCATTATTTGTGCCCTTATTAGTAAAATCTGTATATGTGAGTTTTAATGGTTTGTCAGACTAAAACAAAAAGGAAAGTAGGAATTAAAATCAAGTACAAAAATTTGATAACTGATTTTCATATTCTAATTGTGCTGCTTAGAAAAAAAAAATAACAATGCTGCTATGGTAGAAATATGTTGTCCTATATCATTGCTAGCAATCAATAATTAATCCAGTCCAAACGTGTTATATAATATTGTGTGCATTAAAATTACTATTAGATATACATTTTGGCTGTTATTTGATTTTTATTGGTACAGTTAATTACAGTTCCTACCCTAACCCTGTTGTTATTACTGTCATTATCATCATCATCTGACAAGTTGTTTTATAAACATCTCATCAAAAGTAGGTGGAGCTCAATGACTATATGATTCAAGTTCCTGTCATGTATCAGAGGATCATAGAGTGGAGAGATCTGTCTATAGAGTGATATCTATATTTATTTGGATCAATGTTGCAATAATTAGTCAAATTCTTCTCAGGAGTGTCTCTCACACTCTGCAGCCTGCAGCTGCAAATTGAGTATAGCTGCAATGATAAAATATTCAAATCATTGCAAACGATTTGGCAGAGACTGTGTTAATGGGGGAAGCCAAAAGAGGCTGCTGATTCCTCTGGAGGAAGAAGAACCGACGAAAATAGGGGAGCATGTGATTGAGATCAGAGCCAATCTGTATATAAAGGTTACTGCTCCACCACAGCTCACAACCACTCAAGGTACAGAGCCATACACATATATGAATATTCAGGATCATGCATGTTTCACAATACAGTGCCAGTCAACCTTGGAACAGCGTCATTTCAAAATATCAAAATATATTTATATGTATATTACTATATAATTGTCACATTACATATTTGTAGGCATTGTCTCTTTAGTCTATTTGGAAACAGTCTAATCTGTTGATGTCAAATCGACAATGCGACTTTTGCAGCATTTAAAGAGGTTACTGCAGCACATTTTAATAAAGATATGCTCATTCACCTTTAGAGCAACAGCTGTTGGTCACTTCAAGCCACAAAAATCACTGTCAGTATCTCCCACTCGCTTACAGCGCTGTCAATTACTGCCTCACCAGGACAACCATGACTCATCTCGGCCAATGAGGAGGCTGCTTTCTAAACACATCCACCACGGTCACAGCTGGCACACAAACGCAAGGTCGGCATAAGGATGATGAACTGTGATTGGACACTTGGCAAGTGCAATTGCATCAATCAGTTGCCACCGGGGTGTTGTGAGGTTGGGTCATATATCAGCATATTATAATATACAGACGGAGTTGTTCAAATTCCTCTTACTGCTGCGATAATGCAGCCAATAATTGTTGAAACATATTGGACTGGTCATAACGCATCTGTATACATAAATGATGCATGTTTGCAAGTGTAACAACCACAGAGAGAAGAAAATGCATAATTTAAAATGTAAAATTTCCTCGACATACACAGGCAAACAACCCCAGGTTCATTTTCACAGCAGGTGAATCCATACACACTTGGTCTGTTACTCTGTCAGTTCAGATAATACTTGGGCCCCGTTCATGTGGACTGATGTTACTCAGAGCATTATGGAAAAAAGCACGCAGGTCTGTCCGTATGAGTTTGTGTATGTGATGGAGAGAGTGATAGAGAATGTGCAGTGAAGACTGACAGCTGGCAAACACGCTCTCCTCAGTTCCACAACTCAATTACAGCAGACAGTTCAGTCCACACAGCCCAGGGGCCTCTTGATATTGCAGTGAAACTCTGACAGCGCATTTTCACTGTGAAATAACGGTTTGATATTTACTTTCACAGTAATATTGCAATCACAGTAAAAACAGTAATATTGTGAAATATTTTTACTATTTACAATTACTCTTCTGTTTTAATATATTTTAAAATGTAATAAATAAATAAATGGAATATATATTGCACAACGCTGAGCTAAAAAGTCTTGTCCATTAAGCTTTACTGAACTGTCAGGCACATACAAACCTCATTTGTTCTGCAAATTCGTTTAACTTTGGAAAAAAGGTGTTGTTATGGTAGGTGTAATTCGGATACTAGTCATCCAGAGTGGCTATTTAATGGATTTTCATTTGTTCCATTCCCAAGATCATCCAGTAATCCCAAAACATACAATAGGGTTCAATCAGACTTGTTGTTCATGACATTGTCCTTCATTCATTTTACACTTCCGTGATTCCATGATCCTTTTTCTTGTGTGTTTAGGCAATTGCATGTATATGAATACCAGGCTACTAGTTACCTATAGACACAACATGTAATATGCATGCACATGACATCGCCATTTTCTCAAATTCACGTTTTTGTAGTTTACACTAGGCTACTAAGTACGCTGGGGATCAGGAAGGGTCACTAGTAAGTTTGACCTCCAAGTTCAAGGTGAGGTCATTCCATCCATTGAGGACAGCCCTATAAAGTGCTTGGGAAAGTGGTTCCATGCATCACTGAAAGATGGTGCCAATGTCGCAGATGCTGTGAAGCAAACCGAAGAATGGTTGAAGAAGATCGACAGGTCTGGACTCACTGGAAAATTCAAATCCTGGCTGTACAAGCACAGACTTCTGCCCAGGCTTATTTGGCTCCTCACAGTCTGTGAGTTCCCCTTAACAGTTGTAGAAGGCATCAAGAGGAAAATTAATGAGGCATGGTTCAGACAGAAATCCTAGCTCAAGAGGAACAGAGGTGTTTGTCCAAAGCAGTGGAACAAGCATCCCAGGGAGCATGGACAAATCACAAGGTCACATGGGCAGAGTTATGGAGACTGGTGTCCTACCGCATCTCCTTCCTGCTTTGCTCCGAGTATGACACCCTTCTTTCACGGTCTCATCTGGACACATGGGGGTTGAGGGATGACGCATACTGCAAGCTCTGTGGTCAAAAGGGGACACCTGCATATATATTGTCAGGGTGCAAAAAATCTTTAACCCAAGGTCGAAACACTCAAGGAAGGTTGGGTACCAACTGACGATATCTGCTTCTGGCTGAAAGCTATGGTTACATAAAGGAGTAACTGAGTAAAGTACTTAACAAGTGTATTCCACAATGGTATCAAACCTGTTTTCAAAAGTTTGCGTTTTCAGCCCCCCAAAACACCATTATGATGTAAATAAATGCCTAAAATGCATTAAAAGTTTTCTGTTTTAGTTGAAAATGGTGTCATGTAAAGCACATCAAACCTGCTCAGTGTTACATGATTATGTCTTTTCTTTTAACAGGACAATCTAGGCTTATTCTAAGTGGCATGTGGTAATAAAAATCAACATAAGTATCAGAAGCTGGAACCAGGCAGCTCAATGCAGAATATGTTTAGAAATTAAAGGGATAGTTCACCCAAAACTGAAAATTCTGTCATTAATTACTTACCCTCATGTCGTTTCAAACCTGTAAGACCTTCGTTCATCTTCGGAACACAAATTAAGATATTTTTTATGCAATCTGAGTGCGTATCCGCATACAGCACTGCTGACACAGAACAGCATACATTGTTTACGTATGTGATACTCTCCAAGATGGCGCTACAGGGTGACGCGGAGGAGACGAATTGTTGAATAAAGTTGTTATTTTTGTTTTCTTTGCACACAAAAAGTATTCTCGTAGCTTCGTAAAGTTACGGTTGATCCACTGATGTCATATTGGATTATTTTAACGATCTCCTTGCTACATTTCTGAGCCTTGATCGTGTAAGGATCCTTGCTGTCTATGGGAGGGTCAGAAAGCTCTCGGAATTCATCAAAAATATCTTAATTTGTGTTCCGAAGATGAACGAAGGTTTTACAGGTTAGGAACGACATGAGGGTGAGTAATTAATGACAACATTTTTGGGTGAACTATCCCTTTAATAAATTATTAATTTATTAAAAACAAAGCAGTTATCATTTGTGGTAACTTATAAAATCAGTACATGAATAATCGTGTGCTAATACCTAAATAAAATATTACTTTAATATGAACTAATGATGAGTTAAACATGTAGGTTACTATTCAAGAACTTACCTAAACTATGACATGAGTGATATGAATTGTGTGAAAACTTACCTCAAAATGTTCATTATTTCATTAACTACTGTAGCAAACATGTACTAACATATAGTCAAGGTGGTTGTTACACACACATGAATTCATATGATGACACATGACATAGTTGAGGTTGGTTCTTGATTTTTACATGCCTTAACTAATCATTAAAATAATATTTAAAATAATAAGTATTAGTACATGATTATTTACGGACTGTTATTGTAAAGTGTTACCTTGTTTGTGTGCCATTTTATCTGCATTCTTAGCATGTACTGTATGTGCAGGTGCACAAGCATTTGTTTGTTTGTGTGTGTGTGTGTGTTTATTGCATTGTTTGTGTACATTTATTCTAAGTGACTTAATTAGGCGCATAGTAAAGGCTGTCTTGACACACATGTGTGTTTATCTTGATTACAGTGTGGGGGACATTAAAGGCACAATATCGTACATGTAGCGGTCACGCTGCCTCGCTAGGGATGGACTAATGAATTGCACCCCATTGAGCGCCGTCCTATTACTGAGGATGCCTTTTCAAGGCAGAGCTCTAATGTAACAGCAAGCTTTGGGGCTAATGGGCATCTTTGAGAAGCGATCATTGCTTTGCGTTACATTGCAGTCGCTGTGCTGCCAAAGATCCGCTCTGACCGTTTACACCAGCCCACTCATCTGTCTGGCCGTATTACCCTGGACACAAGTCCATCTGAGCACCCAGTCGATGAGCCCACAACCTGCCTCCAGTCACCATCACCACTTCTCACTGAGAGAACGTATGTGCATGTGCCTGCACTTGTGTGTTTTCTGCAACATTTGGTATCTTCTGGTATTCTGGCTAATTGCTGATGTCTCTCTGGTTTTTACTCTGTTGACCATTCATGCACCAGAAAAGTTGTGTACTAACTAACAGGCTCAAGGATTGGCTGGTTAGCACAGTCCAGTTAGCTCCTGCTAGTAGATGTCATTTATACACCAATTTGTGAGCAATTCAAAAATAGCCGTGTATTAATAAGATTTTTCACAAATATGCTAATTTCAAAGTAGATTTTACTAGTGCTCAATGTTTTTAGATAGATCTTAAAAGCTTGAAATGGCTTGTCAGTTGACATTATAGCAACAGTATATTTCAGATAGGATGTCAAGTATTTTATGTATCTAAAATACACACAACAATATAATATTTCCACTTTTTTCATAATTAGACAAAGAGGACTTCAAGCATTTTATGTATTCATAATACATTAAAATAATATTTCCATATAATATAACTTGTTGCATAATTTAAAAAAAAAATCAGCTTGATTTAAACTATTAATAAGTGATTTTTACCTATTATATGCCCCACATTTCTAAAAATTGTTATGGTGAAAATTCTGCAACAAATTAGGTAAAGTTCTGAAAATATAATAATTCTTTTCACTGAATAAAACATTAATAAAAAATAAAATGTATTTCAAATAAATGTATTTCAGCCTTTATTTACATTTGTGGATTTTTATCGTTTATAAGGTTATACAATTTAAAGTCACTTTAAAAAGTAGTAAAAAATAAATGATGAAGACAGGGTGAAGAGAGAGAGAAAGAAAAAAAGATTACATCTGTTAGTTTTAATAAAAGTCAACCCCTGGGACATAAAAGTGTCTGAAGTTTAAGAAACACCCAAATATATCTGATGAAGTGGCCCTAAGTCATCACATTACTGTCAAGTTATTTGCCACTATCTAGTGTTTCTTAATTAGTATCAATCTGTGGATGTTGGTATTTGTAATTAAAGGGTGTTTATTTATTTTAATCCTAAAAAAAAAAATTGTTATCGGATGAAAATCTATAATAGAGAGAGAGGGAGCGGGAGAATAAGGGATCTAACGTGTTTAATTAATGAGAGGAAACCATATTTCTTTTCAGGCTCGACGGGTGAATTTTTCTGTTCTTCACGTCAATCGTCACTGACTAATCTGAGCACAAAGCGGGGGCTTAATCAGCTGAATGTAATAATTGGACATATCTCTGACAGAGAGGGCTGCCCTGTGTGGGTCTTTGACTGCCTTGTGTAGTCTGTGTGAATGTGTGGGTGCCCTCTGTGGGCCCTGCCAGGGATAAATTAGGTGGAAATTGCTGTATGTCTTTAGTGGCAATTAGAGCTCCTCATGTGAAGTGAAAGCAGGCATTAACTAATAAAGGAAACATTTCTCTTGCAAATGAGCATCTCACTTTTTCTCCTCTTCAAGCCGATCAATAACTTTTCATGTATCTAAATGTCATATAAATAGCATCAGAGTCTTTTTTGAGGAGGGTTGGGCTGATGATCAGCAATGAATGTACTTAATTAGAAAAATGTAAATTAAATCTTACATTAATTAAATAAATTAAATGTCAATTAAATTACTTCTTGTGTTACTAAACACAATATACATTGTATACATGTATAAATACATACATACATACATACATGTAGACTGTACCTTATCCAAAAACACGATGGTAATGTCTAGTACAAAAGCAATATATATATGTGTGTGTGTGTGTGTACATGTCACAGTTAACAGCCGTGTTCTCTGCTCTGCAGGCGCTGATGAAAGGGTGATGAGATGGAATCATGGCTATCTGAGTGAGATGATTTGACCACAGTGTAATCACTGCTCACTTCTCTGCGCTGCTGTGATTCTCCAGGGCTTCTCATGCATTACAGAGGACAAGCAGAGCAGCCTCTCGACAGCTGCAGTCCCTTTGGTTCCTGAACTGATCACATTCATTATCTCCCATAAGCCTGTTTACAAAAGATACGAGTGTGTCATGGTTCTTACTGTGCCATTCTGGTTGCACAAGCATGTGAATGTGATAAATCAATTCTTTCTGTAATAAAATACTTCACTGGTGTGTTTTAATTACTCCACTGCGATTGTAATGTACTATATCAGTTGTTTCCTAACACTTTTTTCTTATATACGCCCACAGACCCATCAATAAAGCTCAAGTATCCCTTGACTCATATTATACTGCATATCATAGCATTAAAGTATTAACGTGGCCATGTACTTTTAAAACAAACAAAAACGGTCAGTACTTTGGGAGAAAAAAACAAGTAGATTTACCTCTTTTTAATAAGACAACATGTCTGTGTTTTTTTATTTAAGGTTTAATGGGTCTAGGGTAGGTTTTCAGCCTTTTTTTTACTCCAAGCCCTTCCATCGTCTGCAACAATATTCAAAGACCCCCACTGTAGGCTAATAGGTTTCCTTTGGGACATCTGCAATTGGCTGCCTCATATTTCCAGATTTTCTAATAACCTGACTGGAACCATTGTTCTCGGGAATTTAGCATTGTTAGCAGTTCAAGTAAATTCAAACTATATTAATTTTTTTGCTATATTTGTATAGTGCTTTTTACAAGTTGTTCCAGTCTTTTTACAAGTTGTACCCCTCTCTACAGTCCAGTAAGCCTGGAAGGGTCCCTGTGTGGCAGCTCATTTACAGAGTGAACTTCACAGTGAGGCTCCTTTACACTCCATGGGTGACAGGGGAAAGCCTGTATTAAAAGCTGCTTTGTGCATTGTATTATTGTATTAGTACAGTAGATTTGGTCAGAGTTACTGGATGCCCTAGAAGCATGCTCTGGGAAAAGAATGTGCCAGCTTGAGCATTTGCCATTGAGGATGTTGTGGAGGAAGGTTTCTTTCAATTGCTGAGTTTTTATTTAGTAAAGATGAATGGATGGATCAACATAGCAGACATTTGCAAATGGCTCTAAACCAGCAGGGGGTCCTGATGAGCTGCAGATACTGTGTGCATTTACTAAATGTATGTTCAACTTCTACACAATTTTTCTTTTATGACAGTAGAAGGGCAAATGCCATAATAATAATGTTCACTGGTGGGGGGGCAGCCTAAAACTAAACTACAGTTATTGACTAAATGAAGTTTGCTCTTGTTTGATCTAACGCTAAAACAGTTATTGACTAAATTAATGATCCTTTTACACTCTTAAACATGACGGCATCAATCATGATTGGACAAGCAAAACTCTCTCAAATCTGCTTGTTCATTTGTTTTTGTAACAAAATATGCTTGAACTTCCTTAATATGTGGGTACTTACAGAAAGAAAAGAAAATGGCCTAAAAGTTGTTCAGTGAATTTATTGTTGATGAAATTCCCTTTTTTTGTCAACTTAAGAAAAAAAACTATTTTCAAAAAGGATTTGATTGGACTTTTACACCTTTTTGACAGCTTTACAACTATTTTGATATAGGCTACTTTTTGAAAAGAGTACCTATTATGGAAATTATACACTTTAAAAAGAATATACTTACATTTTAGGGCGTTTAATTTTTATTTGGATGTTATTTGCATCAAAACTCTCTCAAATCTGCTTGTTCATTTGTTTTTGTAACAAAATATGCTTGAACTTCCTTAATATGTGGGTACTTACAGAAAGAAAAGAAAATTGCCTAAAAGTTGTTCAGTGAATTTATTGTTGATGAAATTCCCTTTTTTTGTCAACTTAAGAAAAAAACTATTTTCAAAAAGGATTTGATTGGACTTTTACACCTTTTTGACAGCTTTACAACTATTTTGATATAGGCTACTTTTTTGAAAAGAGTACCTATTATGGAAATTATACACTTTAAAAAGAATATACTTACATTTTAGGGCGTTTAATTTTTATTTGGATGTTATTTGCATGTTTAGATTTATGTTAAATGCCGTTAGCTGAACTTTAGTGTTTTTTAAAACCCACTTTAGTAGTAGTATGTTTTATATGTAATTTCATAAATATGGCCAAAGCATACTGCCAAATGTACTGTCATAAACTGAAATATTTTTAAATGCACTTTTAATGATGAATAATAATGATGAAGTTGTATTTAGTACATTTAAAATATATTAACTTTAAATGGAATATCACATTTAAAATGAAAATCAAGTACTATACATGTGCTTAAGTTTATTAGTCAACACATTAAAATAAACATACTTCTTGATAATACACGATGACTTAAAATGTACCGTACTGAATGTATTGAAGTTGACAATATATATATATATATATATATATTCGCAAAGTAATTGACACACAACAGCTGATTACATTAGGAGTAATCTTGGATGTGCCACTTCCAGTATAGTAGGGGTGTGAGCCACTGGTTATTTTTATGTAAAGGTGCCACTTTTTCGATCTTGCCAGTGCTTGAAAATACTTTACAAAAACACTAGCATTAGCTCTGTGGATCGAGTGGCACTGGCTCCACTATGCATGTGACAACCCACATGCTGCTTTGAAGTGTCATCATAAAGTGTTTTGCAGGAAAGCACTTTCTTATTGCTTTCAACCCTGCTGCACTGTAACACACAGGTAACCAGTACCAAACAGCACCAATGTAAATAGAGGCGGTGAACCTCTGAGAGAGTTTGTCAACCACTTGGACTCAGACTGGATCCAGTATAAATTAGCGATGATGACAGTGCTCTGGCAGTTGCTGAAGTGCTAGTGGGGGTGAAAAACAGCTCTGGCTGGAGGCCCAATCGCCTCATGTAAGGATACACCGTCTGGATTGACCTCCTTCCACCTGGAATTATCGATCTGGTTTTTAGTATCACCCTCGGGTCACCGTGACAGGTATGCAGCTGCCTGAGGCAATGTGATGTGTGTGTGTGTGTGTGTGCCACTTTTGAAATCAGTCAGTGTGAAGGAATGGCTGTCCAGGCATGACCCTTGTGAGTTGAAGGGCTTGGATGAAGCTCGTAAGAGGCATTGAGTGATACAACCTATATCTGCTTCAAACTAGCTATCTCAGCAAAACTGGCATGTCTTTTAGCATCAGACTGTTTTTTTCGATGGCTATTGTGAAAAACGACAAGTCCAGAAATCGTTCTAGGCACCTCACTGCTTCTTACACTTTCTTTTGTCTAGCTCATTCTTTGTCCCATGCATGACACATGTCTTCTCTTCAGTCTCACTTTTTTTTCTCACTTTAATTTTCTTCACCCTTCCCTTTTTACCCCTCTATTGTTACTGTACGCTGATTGATGAACACCAAGGTTTCTGCCATTCAGACAACTTGCTAGACTGCAGCCAGTAAAGGCACGGCCTTGACCCTCCAGCCATTCCTTAAATCAGAGCCCAGCGTCTGATGCAAGTTCATAATGTTAGATCATCCACTTCTGTAGGGACACATTGATTTACGGTCTGTGGCTGTACACTGACATTCTACAGCCCATCACTATTTCTCTCTGTGACTCTCTCTTCTCCATTCTCCAGGAGACAGTCAAGTCAGAGATTTAAAAGGATGCAGTCAATTAAACATTCATTTGTTTATGTGCTGTTGTTTATAGGTCAATTAACAGACTTTCAGAGAATGTGAAGTGTGATTTCTGTGTGACTATTGGCACCAAATGGAATTGTGATGATAATGACTATTTCACACAAGTTTCAAAGGGCATATCTCAATATCCACATTTGCAATCTCGGCCACTTAGGAGCATGAACGCTTGACAAATAGTAAGTGTGCAAGACTGACCCAGGTCTGAAAAATGCCAAAGCTCAGTGCCCATAAAATACTCTTTATCCAAGGTATCTCTAATACTGTATTAGAGCAGCATTTGAGGCTTAGCTTATCCAATCATTCATCATCTTCAGGAACTTAAATACAGGAAATATCTCATGAAAGTAGGCAAGTGGTCAAGTGGAAAGATGGCAAGTGTTGGTAGGACAGGCCAAAACACTTCACCTCTAAACCGTTGTTTAAATAGTAAGTCACAGTTCTGGGGAAAGTTACTTTTAAAAGTAATGCATTACAATATTGTGTTACTCTCTAAAAAGGTATCTAATTGTGTTACTTAGTTACTTTTTATGGAATGCATTGCGTTACTTTTGCGTAACTTTTTCTCATCTGGGCTGGGTTTGCTTGTTTGTTTTTAATATAGCACAGCCCAAACCATTCTGGATTGAATGAAAAATAGGATACAGGGGAAGAAAGTTCAACACTCTACAGCAAAGAAAAAATGAAAGAGCATCCTGTGAGTGATTCAATTTTCCTCTGGATCACTACAGGGAGTGCTGGTACAGTTCATAATTACACTACCAACAACAACTAATAAGATTTTGCTAATTAATGAACTGCATTCATCCATCCATTCATTATCCAAACAGGCTTGTCCTATAGGGCTGCTGGACGTAGACAGGAAAACACCCTGGATGAATGGTAACTGCATTCACACTTGGAATATTAATTTGACCTTGAACCCACAAGGGTCATGTGATCATTTACTGTTGTAATGTGACTGTCATTGTGTCTCTTCAGCTGTCAACATCTAACCATTCCAAATCCACACTGGAAACTTGCATTCACTCAATCTGTCCACATTTCAGCTCTCTTTACAATCCCTGATCCAACATCTCCCCTCTCTCTGTTTTCTAATCTTACCCACAATGCTTTGCAAAACACTCTAGTCTCATTCTCACCTATTATTGACACTCTCGCTCCCGCTGCCTATCTTTACTCATCTCCTCTAAATACCTTTCTCACACCACTTTTCTTCTTCTTTTTTGCTTTTTGGTGTTCCCAGATTTATTTATTTTTTTCTCCTCAGCTGTAGAAGTGCTGTTTATCTCTTTTGACCTTAATTTCTCCAAGCTTTACTCTGTCAGGGCTAGGTATTTACATATAGTACCCAAAACACCGGAGAAAGGTAGAGAGGGACTGACACACATCATGTGTTCGGAGAGAGGGATGAGGTTGTGTCCCATCCCACTGTCATTGTGGCTGTGGGATGAAATATAGCATATCTGGTCTGAAGATCAAAGCTCAGTGCAGCGACGGCTGCACACACATGCTAAATCCCATGACCGATTCCTGTGTTTATAGCAAGAAAATGCTGTTTGATCAGCAATGCGTGGTTTAGAAATATTGATGTCTCACAATTTAATGGAAACACAAACAGCTCATTCTTTGTTGTCCTTTTTTGGGATGTCCTCTCCAATGAGTTTATGGCTCTTTTCCAAAACCTAGTGAGCTGTCTGTTGTCTACATGGGCAGCTGGCTTATTGTAACCTCATAATTGGAAAATTGTGAGCACTCTACAGCATCTCCTTATGTCATACAAATGCTGCTTCTACACAAAGCGCATTTCAGTGGAGTTTGGCATTAGCATATTGCTAAGCTAATAGTGATGCTATAATAAGCACACTGGCACATTAACAAAAAGAGCAATGATAGATTTTAAGCAAAATGATTAACTGTTGGCAGGACAAGACTATTTTTCATAAATGTCTGATAGAGACAAGTGGAGCACATTTTTATTGGGGCATATTTTTATGTTATTAGTATGTACAGTTTATGAATTTTTATATTTTTGGCCAAATTAATGGTTTGATATTTATACATTTTATAAACGTATTACCTATTATATTTTCATAAATAGTTTTGTTAATAATTTTACTTGTTTATTTATGATTAAAATGGCAGGTTTTACCAAAATGATTTTTTTCCATATAACAAAAAAATTGCTTTTTCAGATTTGTTTTAAACATGCACAGAAAAGGGCAAATAATATACATCTTTTAAAATATATCTGTGTGAATACTTTTTAATAAGTTTAGTTACTGATATTTACTCAATTTTTTTGTCTTTTTAAAATATGTATTATATTTATTTAATACACTCAAAGAAAAGTCTATAATATAGAGCCCAATGTACTGCATCAACATGAAGGAATTTTAACTTAACAAATAATATCTTGGTTGAAAATTCCTAGTACCTTTTCATTTTTCTTTTTCCGTACGTTTTTTTTTTTTTATTGAGTTTTTTTTTTTCTTACAGTGATATTGTCCAAAAGGTGTTTCAAAACTGGAGATGTATTTTCTTTCTTAAAGTACAGTGTGTGATATTGACGAATGAATGTTTAAAGGGGTCATATGATGCGATTTCAAGTTTTCCTTTCTCTTTGGAGTGTTACAAGCTCTTGGTGCATAGATAAGATCCCTGAAGTTGCAAAGACTAAAGTCTCAAAACCAAAGAGATATTCTTTATCAAAGTTAAGACTCTGCCACGCCCTCCTTTAAGCGAAAAATATATTTTCAATTTAAAAAAATATATTTCATTAAGCCACACTGTTTATACTTGAAAGATATTTTGGCCAGAAAAAAACATACGTTTTTTTGCCATATGGATTAGAACAACCTTCACTTCAGTGGCGCACCAAATGCTTCCTGAGCAGCTCACTAGGTTTTAGAACCGAGCCTACAATTTTATTTGATACAGTATGAGAATTCATTTTATTTGCAGAATAACTGTGTATGCCTATTTGTGTGTGGTTTATGAGCAATCCATTTTAATGAATAAGAGCTGCTGGGTTTGTTTGGGTTGCGAGAGCTCTAATACACACTCATTCAGGTTCCTCTAGTTAAGGTAAAAAGCAGCTGCACAGTGAGCTGTTGACAGTTGTGTCATTTGACCATACAGCATGTCACATTGTCCCCATAAGACACACACAAACATTACCTGAGAGATTGTCACAGCTACGCTTCAATTATTAGCACTTTCTTTAAAGGGGTCATATGATGCTGCTAAAAAGAACATTATTTTGTTTATTTGGTGTAATGAAATGTGTTTATGCGGTTTAAGGTTAAAAAAACACATTATTTTCCACATACTGTACATTATTGTCTCCAAAGAGAAAGGAAAAATTGAAATCGCATCATATGACCCCTTTAAATTACTGTCTTCTCTATATGTAATTATGCTTATGGCCATATTTATGACCAGTTCTGCAGCTTGGCTGCTGCTGTTCATATTAATTGGAAAATGAGCAACGATGTGCAAGGCATTGTGAGTATTGGCAGGGCCAGCTGCATTTGTTACAGTGAGAGGGAATCATGGGCTGTTAGGAGTGAAGAGTGTTGGTCACTCTGAAGTCTGTGGAGTGAAGAGATGGCTGGTGCCTTTTCGGACAGGAGGTAATCTGGCCCCCCTCCAGCTGGGACACAGAGACCTTACATGGACTCCCACTCACTTTTCATACTCGTCAATACATTTTAATTGGATAAGGGGAGAATCCAAACACGGTCTGCCATGCCAAGCAGGACTTGAATGCAATCCCAGTTCTTCAAAGGAAGTGTGTGTGTGTGTGTGTGTGTTTTTATATTTTCTTTTTTTTTTTTTCCTTTTTGCTTTTCATCAAAATTGGAGTGTTTTGTGGCAGTCTCGATTACTCAGAATTAATTCATCATCAGTTTTTATGTTGAATTTTAGCTAATAATGCTGTACATTTTATGCATATGCAACATCATGGAATCCATTTAATCTATTAAAGGTTCACTAGTGGCATTGATGAAGTATTTCACAATTTTTGATGATCAGTGTCACTGCAGAATGATTGCTCCATTCTCTGTGACCCATGATGATTAATTAGTTTGTGAAGCAAAAATTTTGGCATTTACCAAGATAATGCAAGTAATATTTAGCTGGTCATGTGATCTCAACATATCTGCCCCCATGAGGGCCTGCTCCATTTAAAATAAATCAGCTTTTATTAGGCCACTGAAATCGCTGAAATGACTGTGAATGTACATGATTTTAAGCATACTGTCCAAACGTATTAATTTAGTTGCACCTAAAATGTTTTATTGATGGAAAAGAGTTAAATGCATTTTTTAACATACAGCACACAAACATACACACATTATATATGGTAACACTAGGGGTGTAACGATACATGTATTCGTACCGAACCGTCACAGTACAGACCATAGGTATGGACATCACGGTTCGGTGCATGAGGCCTTACAACGAACACAGGCAATTCACCCGCAATCCAGAAGGGGGCGCCCGCAGTAATGCAACGCTGTTTGATAACCGCCAGCAGAAGAATAGCAAATGCCATGAGTTGCGCAAACAAAGCCCACTAGACAGTGACCATGTGCTGATTCTGAATGCGTCTCTCACATAGATTGACAAAGGAGTATACTTTAAAGGCTTGCGCACTCAACTGTTCGAAATGGAGCTTTGTGCTCATGTATCCTACCTCTCTCATTCAGCACAAATCCAAATATTCCATAACATTTCCATATTTGCGATGTATCTGAATGCTATACTATTATTTATTATGTAAATTATAGGCTTTGTACTTCAGTCGCGTTCCAGAGGCGGGGGGGCGGATGTTTGGTTCATTGTATTTTATTTTGATAAAGTACCAACTGCGCTGTCAAGTTAGCAATGATGGAACTGATATGTGTTGTGTGTAGGGCTGTCACGATATTAGATTTTTCAAATAATTGTGGCCAAAAGAATTCATGATAACGATATATCGCAATATCTATAGAAAACTTGGGGAATCAGCCAAATAAATTTTTACTTTGTTTATTTAGTTTTTATTTTTACCCAATGAACATAAGGATACTGATAAACACAGGGCACATGCATTTTCACTTCTTCTTCTTTAGGTCACAGCTGACCTGAGACTCTGGCTTTCTCCTGTTAATTATAGGACCTAAAAACTCGTAATAACCTAGAACACTGTCTAACACTTGATGGCTGCTCTGTCAATTCTTCGCCATCAGTTAGGAACCTAGGTGTGCTATTTGATAGCAATCTTTCCTTTGAAAGCCACGTTTCTAGCATTTGTAAAACTGCATTTTTCCATCTCAAAAATATATCTAAATTTAACTGAAAATTGAGTGTTCACTATTGTCATTTTGCATTATAGACACACTATTTTCCTAATTAATGCTGTACAGTTGCTTTGACACAATCTGTATTGTTAAAAGCGCTATATAAATAAAGGTGACTTGACTTGACTCTGTCTTCTTTGAAGCTCCCTATAAAATAACAAGAGAGAAAATACTGTCACGTTCAACAGTATGATGAATAAATATTAACATCAAAACTGATACTTTAACCTGTTAACTTGCGTACCCGTATTTTAATCTCTTTAACCTGTAGTTGCGCCGGCACCAATGAAGTCATGCAGTTAACGCGCTTCTAATTCAGTTTTAATGTGCATCTAGAATGGCTGCAAAATGGCACTGTGACCAACTTAACATTTTACAGAGTTTAATGTATCAATGTGGTCACTCAGTTTTCTAGATTTGTTTTAATTGTGTAATAGATTTGAACAAAGAAATCAAGTGCTACGCACATGTATTGGCCATGACTTGATTGAAAATACAAATACAAAAATTAGACGAGTAAAGAAAATGCGGTACTTATTAAAAAATCACCCCTTTATTTAAATATATGAACACAGGAAACCGCTGTTAGCAGGTTAATGTATCGTTTCCCATTCTAGTAAAATAATGGCAACTTACTGTTTGAACATGGTTCTTCTCGGAGTAGTGCAGCTTCTTGATTGACGGGTGTCACCATTAAGGTGCAATACTGCCACCTGGGAGGTCAACCAGGTACTGGCGCTGGAGTAGGCTATTTGCATGTCGTGTTATCATAAATGTCCTGTTCATTTTAAATATTGTGGTTATCGCCAATACCGGTATATAGTTACACCCTAAATTAACACGATGTTGATATTTCATGATTTGAATATCACGGTTATCATCAATACCAGTATATTGCGCCACCCCTAGTTGTGTGTGTGCGCCGGCGCGATCACTTCAACTGTTTCCTTAACACTCCGTCATTTATTGTCTTATTAATAATGCATCACTGTAAAAGGTCTACTTTTATGTGTACACTCACAATGAAAACAAAACATTGTGCTTTTGTAGAATAAAGAAAATAAATAGGATGTCGCTTTCTGCCGTTTGAGTTTCCTTTCTGTGAACAAATTAAGCATCACAAAAATGAACTGAAACTCAGCATAGGCTACCTTACATGTCGCACTGTTTTTTCCCCCCCTTGTTTATCTGTTAACTAAATCAAATATATTTCAAGAATTTATTCCTTGTGTGTAAACACGTACTGCAGATATAACATTATAATTTAATATAATATTTAGTATTTTCACATCTAGGTGGAATTTTTTTTTTTTTACTTGTACTACTGTCTGTTCAATATAAATGAAAAGAAACCTAGCATAGTAGATTTTTTTTTCCCTGTTGTACCGAAATTGCATCGAACCGTGACCCCCGAACCGAGGTACGTACCGAACCATGACATCTGTGTAACGTTACACCCATAGGTAACACATTACATTAAACATGATTTGAAGTAAAACAACTGAAACATTATTTTCTTGTACAACATACTCCAATAAACATTGTTTTATTTACAGCTTAGAAAAATAATTGTTTTTGAAAGAAGTCTCTTATGCTCACCAAGGCTGCATTTATTTGAATATAAATACTGTACATGGCAATATTGTTAAATATTATTACTATTTAAAATAACTGTTTTCTATTTTAATAATATATGTTAACATTTTATTTATTTCTGTGATGACAAAGCTGAATTTTCAGAAGCCCCCAGTTTTAGTGTCACTAAAAGTGTCACTGATCCTATTAATAGTATATACATAGTTTTAATTTCAGGTTTTATGGTGCTCTGAACTGATTTGGTTCAGAAAAACAGACACTTAATATATTCACTTACATATAGTTTCAAGCACCATCTCATTAAAACATAATTACAGAATATGAGCCTCCATCGGTTAATCTGACAGTGATGAAAAAAAATAATTAAGAGCTCTATGAGGGCTATTATAACATTTATTAGCTATTTTATTTAACATCCTCTATTTTGCAGTCTTAAAAAAAAAATCACATCTCTCTAGAAACCTGGCAAGTGCAAATGTATTCACTCTTGCACAGTCTGTGATCCTTTCTGGGTGGCACGCATTCGCTATTCCACATCTCCAGTGGAGGAGACAGGGGTGAGCAAGGGATCTGGGCTGGGATCCAGGCCTCTCGACCAGGATTCTGAAACACACTCTCAGCCCCAGAACCCCTGGAGCTCCAGCCTTCTGCTGTTTATGCAAGTCTACTGGCTCCAACGGGGGCCTACTCCTTCCATCTGGCCAGGAATCAGAGACCTGACCCACTGCTAAGACTCCCCATGGCACCAGAGAGACAGGATGATGCAGAGAGGAAATCAGGAGAGAAGGTGTGAGAAATGACAGAGCAATCATATCATGAGATGTAAGGAGTGAATGGCTCATTAATTCAAGCCAACCTCCACAATTACAAGCACAGATATGGTGATCAGGTACATGAGAAATTCTTCCACAGTTTTATTTGGTGATTAATTAAACATTTCTGCACATAGTGAGATTCCCTTTACATCTGCATGAGCTTGTGTTTTATTTGACTTGATATATTACTAGGACAGTTGCATGTGGATAATGAAAATGAATGCTCATTCACATTTACAGTTTCTGCCCTTGACCACCTCTGAATGTGGTTTCAATGATTCAGTCACAATACTGTATATCTTGGATGTATTTACACCTGGATTTTAATGTGGTCAAGTGCAACTGTGACTGATCACCAAAATTCCAATGTTTCCTTATTCAAGATTAAAGATAAAACGGAAAAAAAAAGGATTTGAACAAATTCTGGTTCAGGTTCTTAATGATTCCAGCTCCTTAACAATTCCATAAATGGTTGAATTAATTAATTATTTATACTTTTGAAAAATTATTATTTGGAGGAGAAATCACATTTTTAAATGATGAGATCATTCTGAGAATAAATACATTTCAAACAATTTTTGGAAAAGGTGTATTTAAACACACACACACACACATTTGTAATAAGTGGTTAATAATTTTGCTTAACACTATTAAACAAACACAAATGTAGAGTTTATCATTTTGATTTACTAAAAAGAACCAACTCATTAGAATAATTCCTTCAGGAATCAGTTTAATATGGGCTGTGCTGTATGGTTTTTATTCACTAAAAAAGAGCCATTTGTTTGGGAATACAATTATATTATTCCCATTATACAGTTTACAATGCATGCCTCTGATTCACTAAAAATAATCGTTCGTTCAGAATTACCCGCCTACTGTTTGTGTTTTTGATATAAAAGATCCAACTTATAAGAGTAATTTGTTCTGCAATCGGTCTATATGGTGTACATTGTATGAATTTGTTTCAATAAAAATAACCAACTCCTAAGTCATTCCTTTAGGAATCAGGGTTGTGCTGTGATTTTAATTCACTAAAAAGAAGAAACTCATGAGTCATTCATTCAGTAATCAAATTGTATTGTTTGTGCTGTATGTATTTGATCTATCTAAACACAGGAGACATTTGTTTGGAAATCAGACTATAGAGTTTGTGCTGCATGGATTTGATTTATATAAAAAAACACACAAAACAACTCATGATTCATTTGGGAATCAGTTTACGGTTTTGCACTGTATGGTTTTGATTCACTAAGAAACAATAATTCGTTCAGAAATTGGACTATATGTTGCACTGTGTGGGTTTGATTCACTAATAAGAACCAAATCATAGAGTCAGTTGTTTGGGAAGCGGGTTGTGTATGTTTTTTATTGCCTAAAAAGTGAATACCAACACATTAGAGTCATTTATTTGGGAATTGGACTATACAGTTTGCGCTGTGTGATTTTGATTCACAAAAAAACAACCAAAAAAAACCAACTCTAAGTAATTCTAGAATTGTACACTGTGGTCGTTGTATGTTTTACTTCTCTAAACGCATCATTATTTAAGCTCTAAACTAAAATAAGACATCAGTCTTCTTCAGATATTTCCTAAGCTACAGAACATATGACTTCAAACTCTTCTTTGTGTTTTTATAGTCTATTGCACATCACAGTTGTTGGATGAACTCTTGCCAGAGGGCAGGTTTAGTGCGTGAGGAGAACAGTATGATAGAATAATAAAACAGTCCATTGACATAGAATATCCCGCAAAATCATTAATACAAACTGACAGCACTCAGATACTAAGGTTACTGGAGATCAGAAAGCTGTAGATTCTCCACTCAGACCTAGGTAAATAACTATTTCAGACCTCCTCCGGGAACAACGGAGAGCTGTCAGCATCAGCGTGGGCTCCCTGTTTGAAACCAGAGTCGGGGAGAAGAGGGTCCTGATTGGATTGTGGGAATCTAGGCCAAATCGTCAAGCTGCATCAGCGAGACAGACACCTGGTGCATTCAAGTGATGAGGAAGGCCACAAGAGGGGAGGAAATGCTTGAGGTTGAGAGTAATTTCTGCTTCTTCAGTCTTCATCGCTGTCCCCTCTTCTCATCGATCAACCCAATCACAGCATCCTAAAGCCACACAACAGCCAATTGGGGAACCTCAGAGCCTAAAGTTGATTGCATGAGGTCGTAGGTATCCTGGCATGTGTGCACTGTGCTTCAGGGAGGACAAGTAATGCATTTGCAATGTGTGTTAAATATGTGTACACACAAATCTGTCAAATAAGACACATGCACCTACGCATACACAAACGTCCCTGGAAAATGTGTCCACACTTTAATCACTTTAAATACTTAAGAGATGAAGCCTCTAATATTATGTGATTGACACAAATGGCATCAAATCATCTATACACGCTAAATTGGCATGACATTTTAAGAGCTGTTTGTGCTTGATCATTCATACATCACTCAAACATTTATACAGTATAGACTTGTCAAGATCAACGTGTCTTTTGACAATTTGTAAGCTATTAAAACTAGAAATTATGCCCATATATTGTCTGGTAAATAAAGTCCGTCCTGTACAACTGAATCATTCGGATTATCATGGTATCAAAAGCTGTTAGCCAATCAGAGACAAATCACCTACTGCACAAAACATCTGTTGTGTCTTTAAATGTAAAACCTCACTGGAAATTCAACCATCAGACAATATTTGATGCTTTTTTTTCTCTTCAGAACATATGTGGCAGTCCATATGTGGAACATTCCTTGTATTAAGGAATCAAAATTAAAGTATGAGTAACAAAATCATGTTGTGACACTGACAGGTGCATGTCCTCTGAGAGATGGAAACTGAGTCATCTCAAGTGATGAAATGACCTGCCTGCTCTGTTTGTCAAAAAAAAAAAAAAAAAAATTATACTTGGATTCACAGGTCTGCTAAATGAATAGGTATAGGCTACATTTCAAAGCAAACAAATAAATAAATAAATCCAAAGTTTTATTTTTGCGTTGAGATTTCTTAAGAAAATATATGTATCTTGTAGTTTTTTTGTTAGGCTACTGATTGTCATACTGTTTTTTTTCTCTAAACAGATAATTTTTTTATTTCTCTAATTGTTTTTATTTTACACATTTTTCTCTCACAAAATGGCGAGTAATAAAATATAATCAGCAATGATTTATAGCTATTTGACTAAATATTTTGTTAAATTATTGTAGTAAATATGGTAATATATGCACTGTCACGATCTAATGCACTGTAAATGCCGGATTTTTAAAAACAAATAGGCATACTGGAACGCAAAAATTTTAAATCTGACATTTTGCGGAACAGGATCCAGCAGGATCAAATTAAGTACTGGTCATAATACTCACATAAAAATGTTTCATGTTAGCAACAGTGTGTTTTGCTGCAGCAGCGCCGATGGAAGCGGTTCACTGACTGCGCAGCACAGCCACACGCGCCACAGTTACGTTTGGGATAATTGTATTTTAAATGCCATAATATCAGTTGAAAACATTGCAATAGTGTTTTAAAATACAATAACGAGCACCACGAAACCATTTAAAGAGGCGCGTTCAGCAGTCTCCGTGACAAGATAGGAAACGGTCAACAAAGTTAAATGATCTCAAACGTACGGCGCGCTCTCTTCATTTTATCAAATGATCATAA
Organism: Sinocyclocheilus rhinocerous; assembly: GCF_001515625.1. NCBI lineage: Eukaryota > Metazoa > Chordata > Actinopteri > Cypriniformes > Cyprinidae > Sinocyclocheilus > Sinocyclocheilus rhinocerous. Next base: position 1,755,313 of record NW_015654063.1, read on the forward strand.
TCACATCTATTCATTTTATAATTTTGCTACCAGCATTTTATTCAGACTAAAACCCCTTTAATTCGGGTGCACATCCTGTCATGACTGCGTGCTGCTGCAATAGATGCATTTTGCTGCATTAAAGTTAACGATTAATCGACTAATTGATCGTTAATTTAAACGACGATCGATCATGGAAATGATCGAAGATTGACATCCCTAGTTTGAAGATCTATTTTATGCCCAAACATACACACTACACACTGACTAAAATTCAAAAAGTGTAAAAGCATAATAGCACCCCTTTAAAATAATCTGATTATTTCATTCTAATCAGTAACCTTTTCGAATTGAGACAGACCTTGAAACTGTTTGAAAAACAAGGTGTTATTATTATTGTTTTTTGTTATTTTATTTGTTTTTGTGTACACTGCAAATTATGTTGTGATCACGAGAAAATAAATATTTTGTTATATCAAGATCACAGTAAAAACTTTTGTTATGTCAAGATCACGAGAAAACGTCTAGGTTACTTGTGTAACCCTTGTTCCCTGAAGGAGGGAACGGAGACATTACGTCAGTCGTGACTGACGAATTGGGATCTCGCCCGAGAGCCCAATCACCTTCGAGTGTTAACTAAACAAGCCAATCAGCGTGCTGTAAGCCCAGGCACGAGATGCAGCGATCATGACCATCAGATGCAGCCAGGAAGCGACCGCATCCAGAAACGCACGAGCGGGAAGCCATCTTTAAAAAGACGCCCGTCGCTCGTGGAGCTCTTTTAGAATTTGCTCTTTTAGAAAGGAAAAACACTCTTTTAGAGAGACGAACGTCGAACGTGACTGACTGAAAGGGAACAACTTATCGAGATCACAAGAAAATTAAGTCAAGATCACAAGATAATAAAAACAAAGGGGAAAAAATAATAATGCTTGGTCTCTTAGGGCTTCCAAACTGGCACTAAAAGCATATTCAGTTTTATCCAAAAAAGATGAATGTGAATTTGGCAACATTTTATTATGTTGGCTGTTGCATGTACTGTGGCATTTTAATGTTAACAAAAGAAAACAAGATAAAACACGTTTGCCGAACCAAGTCCTAGCTTGTCCTAGTCCTTAGCTTTCATCTTTATTATCATGACTCATGATTCACAGGACTCATAGCCCAAGCAACTGCTGTACCAGGTGAGCTAAAGAGCAAGTTTACTATCTCAGAAAAGCCATATACATATGCAAATATGTCATGTAAATGTCAAGGAACTGCATGAAAGTAAGTCTTTTATTAATTGATAAAGCACCCATGTAATCATAATTTGTGTGAAAAGGAAGAAAATTTGTGGATTTCTGCTTGAAAATAATTGCATGTATAGGCATGTTTTTTGATCCTATGTTGAATATTAATGTAGTACTGTAGTACTATAAGCTTTCAGAACTTCAGAATCAGAAGTGTAAGTAAATCCAAAAAACTACAAACCTGAGTAAATGTTTGGTCATTTCTTGGCATTATTTACTTGATCGAAGAATCATTTACAGTGACTGCGGATATATGTTTGACTGAGAGGCACCTGCTCCACACTGGCTTTCACCCCAGGCCTGTTGGTGGTGGACGTGGCATGCTGTAACCAGATCACGGAGCCTTTGATATGGAGCCGACCTCCAGATGAGCTCAACCTTGATCTACAGCAGCAAAGATGCAACATGAAAGGACATAGAGTAGGATGGTGGTGGTGTGTTTTCAGAGGCCTCAGATGCACTCATACAGGCACACATACACAGTTACATGTCAGCATTATTGGGAAGGTCAGTATGAACCTTTCCAATTAGAATTCTGTTCAGAAGTGCAAATATTAGTCTGTCAGACACGGCTAAACAACTGCATGAATATCCTATATAGCTATAAAACAGACAGATCTAGTGTTGTCAGGTGTTATCTGCCTCAGTGGTTGCTGTTGAGAATCAATTTATCTGAACAAGTTCCTACAATCATGAAAAACATGGATCAGTGTTGGCGACACTAGCATAAGTAGCTTGGGTGTTTTCAAAACAGCGCAGTTTTTCTAGTAACATGCGGAATTCCCAACGAATAGCGACTTAGCATAACTAATCGCTACATCGATGTTTTTGTAATACTATGCTTCACACCTAACTTTATACACAAGAGAAAATACGCAATGATTAACATTACTTACCTAAAATGTCCTCTTTCACACATGAAGCTTTGGGACGCCCGATTCATTTTAGTGAACGTGTACGTTCGGACATTTTATTTGATTCTCCGATTCATTTGTTCAGGAAGAGACTCGCTGATTCCCATACAGACACATTTTCTTTTTCTTTTTCTTGTTAATTTTTAATTTATTTATTATTATTATTATTTATTTTGTAGCGACACAAAACATGAAACAATTATCTGGGGAAATGACTGTTACTACATTTCTATTGCATTCCATGTTGAAGAACTTTGTGTTGTTTCTATTTTAATGTACTTTTAAAGTTTAAATCACATTAAAATCTTAATTTGTAATTATGAGTGAATGATGATGCATTTATATACCGTCACCATCACTCACAAACATTTTACCATATTTAGTGCAACACTTTTATTTGTTCCCCACAAAATATTGTTTTCACTAAATGTTTGGATTTCTAAAATTATTGTGCACTGATTTTTCTAGAATAACTTTTGCTGCCGAATTATCCACTAACCTAGTTTATGATACATTTTTGTCATAGATTATAAAGATACATAGGCCTGTATTTTTTCATATTTGTTTAGTTTATTTTTCTTTATAATGAAGTAGTCTGTATCTAGTAGATTGTGAAAGAATGATTATCAGTTCAGCACCTCCTGCTGGCAGAGAGTGAGTTTGCACGGGGGAAACCTCGTTCTCTACCACTCTAACAGCGCCTCCTGCTGGCAGAGAATAAGTTTGCATATACTGTATATGCCACCTGGGAAACGCTGGACTATGGTATAAATAAATTCAACTGTATAACAGTTTCACTGCTTTTTTTATATTTAGAGTTCATTGTACTAATGCGTTTTGAAAATACGGGTCGGGTGTTTACATGGAGATCACAAGAAAACAAATATTTAGTTTTGTCAAGATCACAAGAAAAGAAAAAAGAAAAGAAAAAATAGCAATGCATGGCTTCTTAGGTCTTCCGTACACCACTCACTGTTCATTTGACTTTGAATGTTTTGCGATGTGTGCAAGAAGAAACGTAAAAGCATTTTGCACAATGTCGTTACAGGCATGTTTTTTTTCCAATGTGCCTGAGGCACCTTTTTATTATCACTGTATACTTTTTTTTATTTATTTATTTGTTTATTTATTTATTTCCCACATGAGAATCAGTGAGCGCAGTAATGCATGTTTTAGTTAAAACACAGGTATCAACTCAATATTCATATTGTTCAGTACCACTATCCCTTTTTAAAAAAAAAACTTAATATGGTTGTGGTGTTGTTGTTGTGTGTGCTTCTTACAGTGTTTCTTGAGTTTTATTTATTTATTTGTCTCATAAGCGTTCATGTTATAAGTATTCATGTGATGTTGTCTTCAACAGTTCAAGAGCACAAGCACTTTGCTGTCAAGAACGAGGTGCATAATAAACCATTTAAAGCCTCATAAATAAAGGAAAATTGTTGTCTACCTTAGTCCGGTTAGAGAACAATTTTTAGAAGAGGCTGTGAAAAAAAGGCTGTGAGGTTTATTATTTTTACAGTCTGCTCAGTAGACAGTTTTTCTGTCACCATGATTTTTACAGTTTTTACCTGAGGCTTGTTCACACCACAAATGATAAATATAAAGATAACTATATTAGTGCCCTGTCTGTTCTGGGTTATAACATCGCCTGTGATCGAAGGAGAGAGACGGGGAGGGCTCATTTTGCGCGGAAGAGACTATTCTATATGAAACAAATGCCGTTTCAAAGCTGGAATACGAATTGGAATCGATATTTCTTTGAAAATGGACGCTATCGACAACTATAATTCGAATCGCTCATGTAAACAAAGGAGGATCTTTCGTTTTTCCCCCTATTTTTTCGTTGTTTTGGATTAAAAAGTGGGATGCACTTTGAAGAGTGGACTCTTAACTTGAAATGTGTGCTGGTGTTTCTTGGAATAGTCCAAGCTGAGCAGAACTATAGGCGATGAAACGTAAGTACTGCCGTTCACTTTGTGCATGTCTAAATGGCCGGTCCTTCAGCATTTATGTTAACCCTTTCCTCTCTGGTGTATTGATTTAAAAAACAAGCTCAGAACATGGATCTTCAGTGTTTTAGCTTTCAAATGATATATAGTTTATGATAGTTGATTTAATATTTTTTTAAAGCAAAGGTAATTAAAAGCACAGACACGCCTAAACACGCCCAAACACGCCCTTCCGGCCCGTGGTTAATACAGGTTAATAAGTTAAAACGGGTTAATAAGTATGCTGCAGTTATGTTGTCTGCCACTTTAAATGCTTCTTAAAATCATATGAATTGTAATTGGCTGTCAAAGCTGCTAGGAAAAAATAAAAAATCTAAATAGTTCATTTTTATACTTTTGGCAGATTTTACATCATGTGAACTTGAATTCTTAAGTAAGTTATAGCCACCTGAACTAATTTTTAAAGTTCAACTTTCTCAGTGTAAGCCACTCATTCTAGATAAGTAATTTGTATGGCAGGCATACTGTAAATGCACCGCATGAGTTGATACAAGCATTATGGCTCTTCCCCTCCATCAGGCGTCTCAGCATTACTCAGCTGCGTGTTTGCAAATCACTAATTCTCCTGGTGGGTCTGACTCATGTCTGTCGGAAAAGACTGCAGTGAGAAGCTCAGATGGGGGACACGTGAACATGGGCACTTTCCCGCCATCACCTCACTGCCAGAAAGCAGCGGGCGACTAATTAAAGAGACGCCTCTTTGGCTTTGGCACACCCCACACACATATGTTGTTGATTGGCCACCTTTTAGGTGTCGCGGGGTGTAAGTACGTGTGTTGATATTCATATGTAGTATGTTCATAACAGGGCGGGGAAGTGGAAGCAGAAATGGGCATGTGGGCAGTCGAGCTGGCTGGAGGCATATGTTCAAATCCACAAAGAGGAGGGAGGGGCTTGTGGGTGTGATTGACAACGACATGACCAAGAGAGTGACAGAACCAATTGATATTAAATGCAGGGGTAATACCTGGTCTAACAAGAGTGACTAGGCACTGAAAAGAAAATGGATTTCGACCACATTCAAGTATTGCTGCTTTCTTAGCTTAGCTTGCAGCTATCAGTGCACATTTGGCATTTACACTAAGAATAAACATAATTTTATTCATTGTGCTTATTGAAATCAGGAAACAGACTGTTTATTTTGTGATAACTTGTTTCTGATTGTTTCATATTATTAGTCGGGGCATGCAGTCTCAAATACTCCTAGGCAGGAATGGTTTATAGAGCGGGTGAGTGAGGTCATTGCCCCAGGCGTCAGACTGTCAGGGGCCTCCAAAGCCTCAGGCTGTGCAAGCCAGAGAACATCAGCTCCTCATACAGTATTGACCACGGGTCAGTGACAAAGAAGAGTGTCCATGATAATAAAAAGAACAAATCTAGTTAAAAAAGAAAACATGTGGCAAGTTCTTTGAAATGTACCAACCCAGGCTCACTGGAAAAATGTGCCTGTGGTGACAGGTGATCATGAATCTAGCTGCCTTTTATTACACTGGTTGTTGCACACATCACGGCAGTTTGGAAATGAAATGTCTAGTGTTTTGCATTTAAAAATAATAGGGATGCATGCACGGACCAATATCGGAATCGGCCGATAATAGCTTTAAATGTAAATATCGGCATCGGCCCGATATGAAAAATAATGCCGATATGTCTTGCCGATAAGAGGGATACATTAACTCAGACGTCAACAGTCCGATTAGATCACATCAGCAGTGTGGCTCATTCTTGAAGCAAAGTTTTGTCTGAATGGTGATTAGATTCACTGCTTTGGATCACTGCATTTAAACTGAGAATGCACGTACAGAATGACGCGTTTGGTGTATGATTGTCACGAACATCTGAGGAGCTTGTTAACGCGCTGCGGAGTATGCGCCTTTCGTCTCCGGAATCAGTGCTTAATCAGCCGAGCATGGACACGTCATTCTCTTCCACTCCCTCGATGAATCCTCGCCTGGCTCTTCCAGACAAATTTGACGGAAACCCCCCGAAGTGTAAAGGATTTCTATTGCAATGTTCCTTGTTTGTCAACCAACAGCCTGCGATGTACACCACTGATATCAGCAAGATCTCCTTTGTCTGTTCACTCCTAACTGGGAAGGCTTTGGAGTGGGCCACGGCAGTATGGAGGGAGGATGGATCAGCTTTCCCCACATTTAGTACTTTTCTCCGACGCTTCCGAGAAATATTCGAACATCCTGATCGTTGTCCTGACGGATCACAAGAATCTGGAATATCTACGATCTGCTAAAAGACTAAACCCCAGACAGGCCCGATGGGCGCTGTTCTTTACACGCTTCGATTTCTCGGTCACATATCGACCTGGTTCCAGGAATACTAAGGCGGATGCTTTGTCACGTCAACACGACTGCCTAGATCCCAGTAACCATGAGGAAAGCCTTCTCCCTGAATCATTGATTGTGGCCCCCGTCCAGTGGGACATCATGACAGAGCTTGAACAGGCCAATTTACAAGAAATCTCCCCTCCCGAATGCCCTCCCGATAAGATCTTTGTTCCTCAGGAACTCCGTGAAAGGGTCATGCAACACGTTCACTTGGGGCTCAGCTCTGGTCATTCTGGGATTACGGCCACTCTCCATCTCCTCCAGAACAAATTCTGGCGGCCAACCATGAGGACTGACACGATAGACTTTATTCACGGTTGCATCACCTGTAAAGAAAGTAAATCCTCCAGACACCTACCATCCGGCTTGTTACACCCCCGAAGTACTTGCTGTCAACGACTGGCTCCAGAGGAGCGAGAACATCTGGAAACAAGCTCACATACACTTATTACATGCGGTTAGAAGACAAAAATCGCAAGCTGATCGTCACCGTCGCGATGATAGAGTAAACAGTAATTGCACGTGCAGCGGCAGCCTCCCCCGGGTCCTAATGCCCTCTCAAGTAAGGAGTTTTAATTCCGTAGGGGGTGCTGTTGGCCTACTTCTACTAAAATGAAAGCAAAATACACAAATAATATTTAGACTGTGTTTCTGATTAAATAAAGCAGTAATTGAGGCCATAAAATCATGAATATGTTTTAATTTAAAGGTCAGAAGCTATAGCTTACAGGTACATAAAAAATTCACAAACATGACACTTAAATTAAATAATTTTATATTGATTTATTCATTAATGTGTAATACGTTATATTTTTTAAACAAATTATGAGCTCTAAAAGATTTTCAGAATTTTTACAACTCTTTTGCTTTAGACCATCTACAAATGTTACATCATAAAATAAAATGTTAAAGTTACCACTGCATCTTTCTGAAAAAAAATGCAGTGATTTAATATATAGTTTATTTATAGTTATTTTCAAATCTTCAATCTACTGTCATTATAAAATAACTTTATTATTGTTTATTTAATTCTAACACAAGTTCCTGTTAAAAACTAACCAAAATTAAAAATAATTATATATCGGTATTGGCATCGGCTATCGGCCAAAATGAGTTGAAAGTTATCGGCATACTGGATATCGGCAAAATCCAATATCGTGCATCCCTAAAAAATAATGTACCATTTACACTTAATCCTGCCCTAAACCTTACCAATAGCGTTAGTGAAAGGGAGATAAAGCACATTGACTTAAGCAACTATGCCATTTTATGGGACTCATGCCTTAGCGCTTCGCATCACAAGTGCAGTGTTGTACCAGGTGAGCTACCAAGCAAGTTTACTACATCAAAAAAGTCTTAATGTGGAGCTGGTTATGTGATGCAAACGTTCCAAATGATTAAGTTTACAAATCATGCACTATCAGGGCTCCAGACTAACTATTTCTACTAGGAGCACTGTAGCCCCTGACTGAAAATTTTGAAGAGCACAAGCAGAAAATTTAGGGGCACACCTTAAATCAGCCTGCAATGCAATCGTTCACAAATTTGACCCATTTTAACTGTATTACTGACAAGTGCTTTGATAATAAATAGACTTAACTCATAGAGATAACAATGTGCAGTATTCTTTTCATTTCAGTGAGATATGACAGATATATACTGTATGTATATATAAGTGCAATTACTAATAATATTACATGCTAATTTCTTGTTTATTTCATGTTTATACACATTTGACAGTAAAGCACTAAGCTTGAGTTGGGAAGCGCACAAAATTTACTCGCACCGGCAGAAAAAAATGGTCGCAGTCTGGAGCCCTGACGATGGTAAAAGTTTTGTGAAGTAATGATGATACAGTATTGTGCAAGGAACTGCGTGAAAATACGTCTTTTTGAATCTGCCCCTGTAATCATGCTTTGTGTGAAAAGGAATGAAAGTTGTATTGTCACTAGTGTTCATTTTTAGAGTTTTTCAAGAAAAACATAACATATTTTTGGAGTGAGTGGCACAGACGGTAGTGCACTTGTGCATGCACAACACGTGCCCGGGTTCAATGTCCTGATGTCTTTCCTGACTTCCCTATAGCAAAAATAATTAAATAAATAAACCTGGCTTTGTACAGTAAAAAGTATTAATGTTTAATAATAATAATAATTATAATGTTCATCATTTATTTTCCTTACACCTGACTTTTGTTTTCAAAAAAGCATTTCAATATGTTTTTCAAAGTAAAAACTCTCTCTCTTTCTAGCAAATATCTAAAGAAGTTTTTTCAAATAATAAGCAGTGAAGTATTTTTGTTCTATTATTTTTATTTTCATTTTTTTTATTTTTTTTTAAAGAAAGATAAAAGACTATGCCAAATGCCAAGGTTTACTTTCCAAGAATTTAATTTGTTTAATGATTTTCTTTCTTCATTAAAATATCAAGGCAGTTGTGTCACCCTGACATTTTTGTCTTTATGGAAATATCAAAATGTCATTATACCCCAATATCAGAAATGAGTGTTAATTGAGTAATCACAAACTTGTTCATAATAGAAAAGTTGTATTCAAGTCATTTAATTGCATTGTTTAAATTATTATTTTTCTTCAATTAAATAAATGCTGTGCCATTGATCTGAAATGCAGAACTGTCTGATAATTAAGGTCCCTGGCTATTACATTTAGTTGTCTAATGTTAGCCTATTCAAACATTTACAAATATATTTATTTTGTTTCACTCTGTGTACGTCTGAAAGGAACTCAGCAGGTACATAGCTTCTCTGTGAGAACGTTATGAACTGCAGCCCAGGGTCAGGACAATGTGCTTATGTACTTGCGATTTAGTTATTGAAAGCTGTGATGTGAGACACAGGGGAAGTCGTGTGATGATGCTGTGAGGGTGTGTTTGAAGGCTGCGAGGATGGCAGGTCAAAAGTCACACCTCAGATATTTCCCGCAGATCTCGAGAAGTAAATAGCTGAGCTTTGAGCTTTCACAAGCTCTGTTTGAACGCTCACTGTCTCCACCGACAAATTACTGCAGCACAGTTCACTGCGAGCCGTGAACAGAACAGACACCATTCTGAAGCTCTGCCACCAGGAGAGCTGGCTAATGATCAGATGAACATCGTTCTGTTGAGGCGTATACCTTCATGATTCTGCCACTACACATTCAAAAGATGTTATGTTACATGTACTGTATGTACAGTTCAAAAGTTTTAAATTAATGCTTTTATTCATCAGGGATGCATTAAATTGATCTAAAGTGACAGTTAAGACATACATTACTTTTTTTTTTCACCCTTGGCAGGCATAATCAACTTCTTTCTAAAAAAAACAAAACAAAAAAAACATAAGTACATACATACATACTGTACACACATACATGAATAAATAACCTGCAGTTTCATGTTTCAACCATGGGTGTCAGTAGAGAGCTGTATTGTACCTTCAAGTAAAGTATTTGTAAGTAAAATACTCCACATTTCAGTAGTAGTAGGGAGAATTGGTGGGGAAATGTATAATGAAAACAATTTTACGATGTAGCAAACTTTCACTGGTCTTACTGGGGTTGGTTTGAAATTTAACCTGGATGTGTTTCGTGAGATTCGCCAAAGCAGATTGTTTTGTTTTGTTGTACCAGCCGGAAGGTATGTGTTTCGTTTTTACCTTAAGTACATTCTGCAAACAATCTCTTTTTGTATTCAACAGAAAAAAAGAAAGTCATACAAGTTTGAAATGACATGGATGTAAGTAAATTAAATTTTTGGGTTAACTAAATGAAGACATGTTTTGGATAAACCCGCAAAGAAAGTGAAACCAATATCTGTATTATAAGCAGCCAAAGTCAGCATCCCTGTCCTGTCCCTCTCCATGTTATTTTGCATTCATTTATCAACTCTATGATCTGCTCATTCATTTAACACGGGCCTTGGGGGCGGTGCGAGGACCTTGAGACTCACAATGCATTTAATTACAGAACCCCTATGATACCCGGCTCCTTAATTGATTCGGGCTTCCTTTGTGCACTTCCGAACGGTGAGAGACACAAACATAATAAACGAAAGCCATGTGCACAACACAAGATTCGGTCTCTGCTAGATCTGTACACATGTTGTTGTGTAATATCTCATCACTTTTTGCAGTACAGCATGTAACAATACAATATCACAGCCAATGCTTTCTCCATTAAAGGGACAGTGTACCCCAAAATAAATTCATCATTTACTTAAAATGTAAAAGATGCATCTTTATTTTCATTAATTGCAAGGATCACATACCTGTAATCTATGCACAGTGCTGAAGAAGACATAACAGAATCACATCCAAGTTCTTAAAGAAAAAAAAAATTAATGCAGCAAATTAATAGTTGCTTGAAAGGGGGTGTTTCTTGGGATCATTACATTGATTTCCCATATTAAAGTTTGACAGGGAACGAGTAACTGGTGACAGACGGGTAAGGGGGAATGGCCCTCCCCCTTCCCAGCACGTCACCGTGTGTGGTGTCCGGCAGTGAAATAGCCGGCCCTCTAGAGAATGTTTGTTTGAAGGGGGCTCATTGAGCTGTTATGTCATTAGATTTTACTGCCCACTGGACACGAGGTAACATTGCCGTAACTTATTGATTGGCTGACATCAAGACCAAACCCTTGCTGCAATGATAAGTCCATAAACACCATCAAAATGAAGATGAGCTCTACAGGTGCTACTCATCCTCTTGATTTTAATGCAGACGCTGTGCTCAATTTTCACCCCAGCTCGTCTCACAATTCATAATTTAGATCTCTTGATGAGTGTGCTGAAAGTTTTGTGCGAGAACACTGAAAATATTCTAGAAGACGAACAGGCAATTTTCCACAGAGTAGATGAGATTCTAGCCTTAGGGAGACACTAAAAATTGGGAAAACAGGGGAACACTAACTTGTGCTGTTATTTTTTTTTGTCACAAGCGATGTATAACTAAAATATATTTACAGAAGAGATGTTCCTTTTAGGAAATGTCTATGTGTTCCTGTAGGCTATGCCCATGAAGTATTGCGATGGGAGGGGGTGAGTTCTGTTCAGATCGGCGACAGATGATCAGTCTTGGCACTGTTAATCCTCATTATTTTACATGTGAATCTTTGATTTCCTCTTGCTCTGCCAGCTGATTTTCTCTAATGAGTGATAAGCACTTCCTCTAAAATCTTTAACCCGGGAAGTGTTCATCAGTAATATAATCTGGCCATTATGAGAGCTGTGCTGACAATAGCAAGTGCAACAACATCCAAACAAACATCTTTTTGTGTCCTCCCTAACTGCATTTAGGTTCATAGGTTACAGTGGGGCTAAAGGCCTCCTGGGGCTTTTTGTTTTTATTTTTCGATGAAAAAACAAAGACAAAATGGCAACAAAACCACCACAGTACTTTCCTCAACACATGTTTGTCTTTATGCAATGTGAAACTGATTTGATCCATGAGAATATCTAATAATTAAAATGTTGCAGATTGTAACTAATAATAAATTATCATATATCTTATATAATAACAGATATTTTCAAGATGTATTTATGTCTCAATTTTTGTTATTTAAGAGGTTATGAAATATGAAAAGTGGTTAGATAAACAGTACTGTGCAAAAGCCTTACACCGTGTCTACACTTGACGCGAGCGGCGCAGCACGACAAAATACTATAGAACTCATTATAATCAGTGATGCTGTCTACATTTGATGCGGTGCAGCGCGACACGACAAATCCCCGACAGTAAACTGCTGCCTCGTTCTATTTATGACATACTGACACAAATGATTTGCAACAGTCGCTTTGTCGCGTCCAGTGTAAACAGATTTAGCTTTGCAGGTAGGTCTCTTGAAGCATCTTGGAGACGTTGCCACAGTTCTTCTGGATTTAGTCTGTCTCAGTTTGTTCTGTTTCTTCATGTCATTCTAGACAGACTGGATGATGATGAGATCAGATCTCTGTGTGGAGCACTGGCTGTTTTCAGACTCCTTGTGCAAACAAAAATCTCACTGGATTATTACAATTAATGGCAAAATGAATGTTTAATGTATATGTGTGTGTGTGTGTGTGTATGTTTGTGTGTGAGCGTGTATATTTGCATATTGCTGTTAATTGTTAAGCTAACGCAACTCTGAAAATGTCTTTCTAAGAAAAATTCCTGCTGAAATAAAAGTCTGGAAAGCATCTGGTTAGAAAAATGTGATGTTATATAGGACCTTCTATTGAACGTACTGCACGTCAATTTCCTCACAGCCTAATTTTTATTGATAGAAAGGCAAAACATGGTGTCTCCAGTCTAAAGTCTGTAGCCCCTGGGGGCTTTTGCCTCCGGCTTTGGGGTATTTTGACCTCATAGCTCTGTTATATTTACATAAAAAAAAAAATTCTAACTCCTTCTGCCATGTCTTTAATTAGTTTATGCTCTACATTTTTATAAAATATTTTGTAGATGAAATCTGTTGAGGTTCATCTTGAGGTGCAACTCGGATTGTCTTGTGCTGCCCTTAGCGCAGTTATCCCAATGACAAATGATACCCATATAAGTTTAAAATAAAACAGACATTTCTGTGATATGTAAATCTATAATAAAGTGATAATGATAACCTTATGGTAACCATAGAAACAGTACACTGCTGGAGCATTTTAGGATCATCATTTGACAGAATGCTGACAAAACATTAAAACTCATTATGTATCACTTTATTTATTACACATTATTGATTTAGAATTTTGGGGCACTGAAGTTATAAAGGGGGATGCTCCATAATTTGGACTCTTTTGCTTTATACATATTAATTAATATTAACTAATAATATTAGTTAATATTTTAATAATATTAATGCAATCAAATAAACATTTTACTTTGGTATCAGGAAAACCGTCTAGTTTTGTCTAGGGGGTGCAATTTTAAGGAAAGGACTATATGCTTGGTAGGCTACTCCAAGCAATAGAACCTGACAGTGATTTGGCGACTTAAAGTGTGTAAATGGGGGGAAAGCACTGATTTACATGCCAGCCTCGGCTCTCTCCTCACGTTCAGCACCCAAATACAGGCAGAAATGCAGAAGCCAAGCGCGTGGTGATTGTGCACTGCGTGCACACTTTGTTTGCTTTCAAATGAATCAAACAGGGCCATGCCGCACAAGGTTAGACTGTTAGAGGACAAATATACAGTATCTGTCTCTCTCTCTCCCTCTCTCTCATACACACACACACGCTCACCTCACGTTTCCGCGCTCGATTTCCAACGTGCTGCTCGACGCCCAGATGTCTCTCCTGTGCCAGGCTCCTTACACACAGTTACACGCTGCATACTAATAAACTTCAGCCTGAACTGGGTGAACGAGACATACAAATATCTTTTCATCTTTGTCACACGCTGATTCTCCTTCACGCAACATGTTGTGATGTCCTTTTCATCCCGACTTTGCGCATTTAAAGGACATTACGCACCGCCAAAACGATGTTATTTAACGTCACCGCGTCTTTAAACGTCCACACTGCGTCTTTTATTCTGCTCGGAGCCTGTAAAACGGATTGCTTTTGACGGGACGTGACGGGATGCTAAAGATGAGTGGACTATGAATGTGGACAAGAGGAAGGACAAGGGGGTGAACGGCTTTGAAATCTAAACGCGGGGAACGGGGAACTGTGCATTTATTATGGGTGATCTCTCACATTGACACGTCCAGTGAGTGCGTGTGAGTGCGGGTGCGCGCGCGGATATCCATCGCCTGTAGTCTGTAGATCTGTGTTACTGCGCCAGGATGGAGATGACGCAAATGACCCAGCTCCCCAAAAAGTGTTTCAAGACGAACATGGCGGCAACTTAACACAGGACCCAAGATGATGATGATGATGAACAGCAGAGAAGATCGAAGGCAATCCGCCCAGATAGGGAAAGAGCAGCTCGTTCAGCGTCTCGCCTTCCCTTGAGGAGATACGGGAACAGAGGAGGCATGTTGTCACACAGAAAGCGCTTTTTCTCCGGTGAGCCATGCGGAATAACGGAGATATGACCGCGCGCGGCTTCATCTAGCCCAGAGAGTCGGAAACAGCTGCCGGGAGCGCTGTTGAACGGGAAGAAAAATTTCAAATCAATGCATTTTGTGGCAGAGGAGCCGTCGCGGTGGAGTCGGCCAGTGCTGCTCTTTACTGAAATATGACCAGGGGTGCTTGGACGTGTCGGCAGCAAGATGACGGCTTAAAAATCTGCTTCGCACCCCGAGAGGACGAAAAGCCATTATTCACCGATTCGGAAAGGGCCCAGAGATGGCGACTGTCCTTAGCCTCTCTTTTGTTTATCACCGTTTTGCTCTCTGATCATCTGTGGTTCTGCGCCGAGGCGAAACTGACGAGGACGCGAGACAAACGGCTGGAGCACACGAACCATATACTTTCATCCAGCCATCAGAGAGAGCAGAGTCTTATTTTTATAGGCAATTCTACCAAACCTCTGTGGAGACTTGAAACTTGTCATCCTGACAGCCTCTCCAAAAACTGCTTGACTTTTGACGAGGCGGAAGCCGTGTGCTCGGGCCTCTCCGAGTGGAACCTGAGTGATTTCTATCTTTCTTTTTGTAACTCCTACTCGCTTTTGGATTTGTTTTACGGGTTTACGAGTCCGGACAATTTGACCTGTAGCCTGGACATGGCTGATGCGTCGGGATGCAGCCAGTGCGTCCAGGCTTACCAACGCTACGACCGACGAGCTCAGGAGAAATACCGAGAGTTTGAGCTTTTGGTTCAGAAATATGAAACGGATGTATATTCGGTGCGGACGTGTATGGAAGAGTGCACGGTAGGCGTACGCTGCCTTTCCCTATGGTGTTGGTTTGTTTGTTGACGGCTTCTAACAGAAGCTCGTCATGTATGCTGTCACATTTCTTTCACGTTAAGCATATGAAAAAAAGCTCTTACATGTGTACGGTCCGCTGTTTTGTCATCTGCGCGCGAGAACACGCGCGGATACACGGTGCGCGCGCACTTGTGGATTAACGGGAGGTGGATTTTTTTGGGCACCTTTTATGCACAAGTTTGGGGTAAATGGAAAGGAGCTTATTGGAACGTCCAGCAGTATGTCTTTACTGTGTGGTGTGTTCAGGTGATTCCTAAAGATTATGCAAATCCACTAAAGCCTACCAATGGATGATTCATGACACAAATGAGAAATGATGAGCAAGCTACACAAAAATACAGCTAGAAGAAAACATCTAAACTAAACTCAAAGCTCCCAGTTTAGAAATGTCAGCATTTTTATAAATATTCAATATAGAAAAGTCAGATATTATTTGGTTAATTACTTTTTTAAATATATTTTATTATATATATTATATATTATAAAATCCTCAAATCTGAATGTTATATTGCTAGTTATTGTGAGTGTGCTCATGTGACAGCACTAGTTGAAACAGGCAATTGTGGGAATACCTTGGTACAGTATCAGATGGTAATTCCATGGTATCTTATATATAGTGACATCACTATATATAATGACAGCCTTATTCACTTGCTGTGAAGTGTCATGCAAATACCATGGTACCTAAAATAATAACATGGTACATGTCCATGGTAATGTAGTGGTTCTTTTTGGTACCTTGCAGTGTAAGTGTTTTGTGTGCTGTTCTCTGCTAACTCAGAGTAGAATTGGGCGGTTGGTTTCCAGCACTTTTCAGCTAGCCAGGCAAAAAGACCAGCTTAAACCAGCAAACCATCTTAGGTTTGTTTAAGATGTTTTTATCCACAGGGGTTCCTCTCAAAGATGGTAATTACCTCAGTGTGGAAGGATGAAGCTGAGGGCATGTCCTCTCATTTGAAACAGTCTGAGATTTATGGTCCTAGGTGTCCTGCGATCTAGGAAGAGATAGGAAAACACAAAGATTGTGTGTGAGAGAGAGCGAGAGAGAGGTGGCGCAGTGCTTTATGGAATTTCAATAACGCTAATAGCGCAGCAGTGATTTTTCTGCATAATCCCCGGAAGGCTATTCTGTTCCAGTCTTCGTTTAGTTTTTTTTTTTCTTTTTCTCTTCAGTCATGGTGATGAATAACGTTGCTGTTGCACAAGCATGAAATAGGACTGTTGCTTTTAGTCTGTTCCTTAACAGAGCATTCGACTACTGAGCAGCTGCAGCCGCCACAGCACAGAACAGCATATGAAACAGGCCATTCCCAAACAATTAATTTTTTGAGTTCATATTTCCTGTGATGTGGGATGAGAAAACAAGGGCAAAATGTCCTGCCAAACTGACTGCAGGCCACTTTGTAAAGTACATTACCCATTACAGTGTTTCAGTGGGTGTGCAGCAGATTGTTGCACCTATCTCTTTCGTTTTTTCGTTTTTTTCTCTCTCTCTTGCTTCCTATATGTATTTTAGTTTTCTTCAGGTTTACGTTTGAGAGTGATTTGATCCCTGTCCATGGTGCTGAAACAAGCACAAAATACACAGCAGTGTTTGCTGAATAAGACACATAATCACACCTGAAAATGCAGAACAAAAACAATCTGTATTTCTACTCATTTTCTCCCTAGTAACAGTCTAAAATATTTAATTAAAGCTGTATTCACATCTAGGTGTTGCAAAGCTCTATAACATTTTATGCTATAACAACTTATTTTTAATAGTTTAGAATTAAAGAAACAGTATTATTCTGATTAATACAATTTGCTGTGTTTTGAATGGCACAATGAATAGTCAATTTCAGTCATTTACTCAATTTAAAGGAATTTCTGTTTAAGCAACAAGGGAAGCTGTGTGATATTGTAAATGTAGTCATGGCTAGAGTGTTTTTATACACACTGAAAAATTAAAATTTGATGAAACATTACTCATTCTTTTTAACTTGATCTCAAAAAGTTGTCTAATCTGGATCGAGAGGGAAATATGCACAGATCAAGCACGGTTTACATGCAAAAACTGTTCTAATCAAATATGGTGGTGGATGTTGGTGTGAGAGGACAACAGGAGATGGGGACATTTTCACCGGAGGAAGCGTTATTATGGATTATGGTCTCGTATTTTGGTCAGAACTGATGGTTTAAAGGTAAAACGCTGTAATAATGGATTTGTTAATTACAAACACACAGCTTTTCATTTCACAAAATGTTCATTGATGGCCTGGAGTCTTGTGGATCCTGAACAAATCTGTTCAGATGAAGAAATAAACTCATCTACATCTTGGATGGCCTGGGGATGAGTACATTTTCAGCAAATAAAAATTTTTGGGTATTCATTTTTTCCTTTAATAAATACTTAAATATATTGTTTTGCATGTTTTAGTTTTTATTTTTATTTTAAAGGTTTCATTTACAAATAAAAACTGAAGCATTAATATGGAATATGCTCTGTACATATCCTGCCATTCATCAACTATTTACACTTCAGATGGTACACAAATCCAATGCATAATCCATATTAATCCATAGATTGTTTAGACACTTCCAAAAATTACTCTTCCATTTCCCAGTCCAAAATCCAAAAGCCTGTAGACAACCTAAGGCAGAAAAGCAACTATCTGGAAGAAATAAATTCATAATCCTCCATCTGTCTAAATGTGTGCATATGTGTGCGTGAGAGGGAGTTAAGGAAATACATGAAAACGAAGAGAGAGATTTGTTTTGTTACCTCTTCCCTAGTTTCAGCCTCAGGCTGCATGGGCCGCCCACAGTCCCTTCACTGACCGTCTGATGCATACTGCACACAAAACTGGCAAGCTCTAATCTGATTGGCCAGCTTTAAGCAACATCCTTTTTTTTCAGTCCACCTGCAAAAAGGCAACTATACACAAGTAGAACCATGTTCTACTTTGTTTTCATTATGTTCTTAGTAGGGGTGGGCGATATGAGCTAAAATTCATATCACAATATTTTACACTGTCCAGGCGATATCGATATTATATTGCGATATGAGAATATTTATATATGCAATATTTTTTATTGTTTTTCTCAAAAAGTGCAAACGTGCAACATGAGGTAGGCCTGTATGAATTAAATATAGTGTGTTTGAGTAGGCCAGTGGCCAAACTTTTTCTGCCGGGCCCCCCTTTTGTAGAAAAATATTTTCAAGGCCACCCCACCCCCCTTTTTTTTTTTTTTGGGAATGTCTCTTATGCTCACCAAGGCTACATTTATTTATTAAAAATACAGTAAACACTGTAATATTGTGAAAATTTGTCAATTTAAATTATCTATTTGAATGTTTTAACATATAGGCTACTGTATTCCTGCGATCAAAGCTGAGTTTTCAGCATCATTACTCCAGTCTTCAGTGTCACATGATCCTTC
>NW_015654063.1:1774178-1791049 GCF_001515625.1 Sinocyclocheilus rhinocerous
CAGAACGGGGCATCAGTTTACTGTCATGGATTTGTCGTCTCGTGTCGCGCCGCATCCACAGCAGAGAACATCACTGGGTTTTACTTGCTTTTGTCAAATCACGCCACTCGCTTCTGGTGTACAGTAGTCAACATTTGAAGTGGATCAAAACCTTTCATCAAAGTTGTCCTAAAACCAAAACAATACCTGTTCTTGTCTTAGGACAACTGATGAACTTTTTTGATCCACTTCAAATGTTGACTACTGTAGACACGTTGTTTTGGTATTTGTGAATCTTAAGTATATTCATAATCTGCCTTACGTTTACCTGGCACTGGAAGTCCTTTCACAAACTCGTAACTTTCATGCTTAGAGCAGAACCATGCATCATTCATTTATATTTCTACATGGCTCCCTGCAATACAACTCTGATTCTTCAATCGCGCCATCTAGTGGTCTGTGATTGATACAACCACAACTTCTACAACTGATAACGGAGTGCTCAAGCGGTTACTGCTAGTGTTGAGGTAATTAAAATATGTCAAATTAATATTTTGCGCTCAATTATTTACTTATCAGGCAAGTGGCCGCATGATAAGCTGGAAAATTAGGCAGTGTAGTCTTTATCACCCTGCAGAGCTTTCTTTTGCAAAATAATCTGCTGACTGTGCACTCTCGACTCTTTATCGTCATTTGGGTTAACATTTGCAAAGCGTACCAAATTGAACAAAACAATATAAATGCAAAATTTGAATTCATGAATATATAACGGTATCCACGGTATAGCAAAATCCATATCATGGATCAACATACTACCGGTAGTCACGTTCATACCGGTATAGCGGCCACCCCTAATTCTTAGACAGAAATTCTGATAACTGAGTCTATACATGTTTACAGTTTATTTTTATAATGCAATCTATTTTAGATAATTCTGACCTTCAACCGGAGGTTTAAACAAAACAATCTGTAACTGGTCACTTTATGTGCCAATCAGCCAGGTTCTTGGCCAGATACGCTGCAGTGTGAACCATGCTTGTTCGTACAAGGCTTTTTGTCGGTTAGAATGAATCTGATTGACTGATGTTGATTGACAGCTGCTAGTGGATGTGAAGGGGACCCAGGTGTCTTCCCTTGAACATGACCAGACTTTTTGTCCATGGGTTAGTCTTGGGTCAGCCCTAGAAGAGACCTGAATTCATTAACCCTATAAAGCCTGGCATATGAAATAATAGGGATTTTTTTATAATGATGAATAATGAATAATGATTTTTTCCCCTTTTTTTTCCCTCGTTCCTTTTCTCGTTTATTGAAAAATTGCATATGTGTTTTTGCCGAGTATCATATTTGATACATCAGACTTTCATGGCTAATATAGTATGACATAGTAAGAATATGGCGCTTATACACAAGGAGGGGGTAAAAACACCTACATTTTATACATAGACCCAAACTAAGCAAAAATATGCTATTTGGTGCAGTTGCTGATATTTATATTGCCAAAAAGTTAAAACTCTGGTAGCTTGTAATGTAAATCAGTGCGATTTTAGCAAACGAATAGCAAACTTGCATAAATGCATATGAATACCACTTGCCGCCATATCTCCCAATAATATGTCTTAGTAAGATGATATTTAAATGCTTTAGTTTAGTTGAATTAGTTTTATGATCAAATCTTTGGTTTTATTGTGGGAGGGTGAGGTGCGGGGAATAAAGGAATAAATATTCCTCAAAATCATATTTGATACTCACATTTGAACATAGTTAACTACAAGTTAACAAGTTAACTACAAGTTGCTTCAGTCCGGTAAATATTCAATGTTGAAATATTACTAATAATATTCTTACGCTTACTTTGTAAAAATCATCAAAGAGAGAAGGCATGTAGCAGATTGTGTACAACAGGTGTTCAGCAAAGTTTTGTTCATTTTTATAAATTAGGGGCTACAGTGCTTTGCGTATCAAGTATTATACAGTGGGCTTTATAGAGTCATTTCTGCATGGAACAGAAACTTGTATTGAACAAGCATATATTGAAAGCCCTTTCACTGTTCAGCAAGGAGACATTTGTAATCAACATACTAAATACTTTAGTGATAATTGGTCCACAGGGAATGACTGGAATTGATACCTTGTTGTTTTGTTGGTGTTTTGGCATTGTAGTTGCATGTGAAGCACAAGTCCTCTCATTTTGTCCTCCTCCTTTTCATCTAATCAGTGAGTGGAATGCAGACTGTAAAGTGTTGGAAGAATCACGTCGTCCTAATGAAATAAAAATCTGAATCTGGGGAGTTGGCAGCCTTTTAACATAATCTAAATTGCAAATCTGTTCTTATGTTTGCGTGACCTTTGCACAAGCACTGCTCTTTGTGTTTGAATTGTGGAACGTCAGTTTAATGACCCCTGTGCGCGTCTTGAAGTAAAATTATATTTCGGGGGCAAACAATCATATCTCTCTTTGTCTCTTTTTTTCCCCTTTTTGAAAACGTCTTTTCCTCTTCTTCTCCCTCTCCCTGTGTGTTTGCTCGCCTCCTCACCTTCGTGGCCTGAGCATTGTTGCACACAAGTGGGGAGATAATGACATTTTTGGCGAGATGCTGCCCTCTTGACAGCACGACAGTGAGACTTTGTAAGGGCACTTTATTCACTGCCTAAGCCATGGCGACTGCAGAGGGAGCAGAATCCGGCCCTCTGCATCCTCTTCCCCGGGGCATTAAATATGTATGGGACTAAAGAGCCATGGACCTGCCGGATCTCTGTTTGCAAGGAAAATTAATGAGACGGAAAGACAGCGATTTCCACTGTGCTGCCCCGTGTTCGCATCCGGGAACAGGCACTTTTGGTGCTGAATATCAGTGGTGATTAACATACAGAGGGCGGGTCTACGCATCTTGTATAAATCCATCATAGAAACATGAAGAGATCTTGAAGGTGAAGTGTGTCATTTCTGTGGCGCTAGCAGCACTGAATGGAATTGTGAAATTGTGATTGTTTTCAAGCTGGTTTTCTGAACACTCTCCCTTCACCTACCACAATTATATAGTCCCACTTCAAATTTATGGCGTTAGCCAATTTTGCTTTGTGAGGCTGGTTGTGAAGATGAAATAAACATAGTAAGTGCCAGAGCTGTTTACATTTTAGGGCAATCAAACTACTTACAGTTGACTCTATTTATTAAAGTGGGATATAAAACATCACTGAAAAAAATGGTGTAGGATTTACTTTGAACAGTTTTCACTCAGAAATCGCTATAGTAAATTTCACAAATAATAGCAAAGAAATGGCAAGTAACACCTGAAATTAAATGTGAAATATTGAAGCAGAAAGGTGGTAAAATGGTATTTTCTTGGAAAGCATACTCTAATCATCTTTGCTTAATTAACAACATTATTTATACAGACCCAGATTATAGACATCTCACTAGCCATCTGTAGCTACATAGGCATATTTTTGAATACAATTCATTTTTTTTATAAACTTGAAATTGTTGAAATTGCAAAATTTCATCTTAACATGTTTAAGGCCATGTGAATTTTGCTTGTGTATGTATATAAACAATATAAACATTTTATCATTTATTTACATTAAAACATATATTTCATTAAATGATATAATGTTAATGACAACCACCATAAAACCCTACATAACTGATAACGAAAATAAGAAGAAACATAATTATTCACATGAAAATATAAAAATAAAGTCTTACGCAGGGAATTCTGGGAACTTGGTATTGCTTAGTATAAAAACAGGAAACATTTATCTACATATAAAATTTCATCTTTACACATTAATAAGATTACCCAGACCATGTGATTTTTGCGTATGTGTGGTTATACCCTTTTTCCTGCATGATGTGAGATACATTTTAGTGTGAAAGTTACTGATGAATCATGATTCGGGTCCTTGTTCATTGCAATTACATGGAAACAAGTCTTCAGAATGTCTCTTTTTATGTTTCACAGAAGAACAAAAGCTCTGGAAAGAAATGAGGATGAGAAAAATATTTTTTTCTTTTGGATGAACTATTCCAAACTTGAGCAATTCATCCACAATCCACATGAGAAATCTCATCTCCACTGTACAGGCACATTCAAGCATTATTACTATTATGGAAATGTTTCTTAACCTCACCTACCCATACACCAACTCGCCCACCCACACTAGATGAACCCGAAGTAGAGAAAGAAACTGGCAAGTGTGAGTGTTTACTCTCCTCAGGTAGAGCATAATCTAGCCGCGGGGATCGTCCACCTGCATCTAGGCACGGAAACCAAGCACATGGCCATAAACACACAGTAACCAGACCTTTCATTTAGCCCTGCCACTGCCAGAGCAGCAGGTACCTCCTTAATCTTTTCCAACTAGACCGGTCTCCAAATCGTTGAAATCAATGCTTCCTGCTCGAGTCCTCTTTAACCTTTCATGGAAGGGCAGATGGTGAAAGGAGGACTGGCGGATGAGGCTTCTTTGGCTTAGAGGCTCATATGCCACTCTGTGTCCCTGGAGTTGGCTTATCGTCCTCAGCCCTGGGGCCTTTTTGACACGGCACAGAGGCTCAGAACCCGGCCAGAGGACAAAGCCAAGGATCACGATCCTATTCTACTGCCGCTGCACGGGCCAGAGATGCGCTCGTGGCCCGTAGGGCACTCGTGTGATCGTTGTTTTCCCCTGTCTGGAACACTTGTAAAACCACGAGCAATTACTGTCAGCTCTGTGCACACATGGGCGTATTTACCGATGTGTTGTGAATTCCCATTTAGAGACGAGACAGATATGAAATGGAAGATAAATGAAGTTGGATGTGGGAAGTGTCTTTCTCTGTTGGAGCGAATGGTCATAAAGCGAAGGCATTCGCTCTTGTTTCATAATGAGGAGCTCAATGAGGAAACAAGTTCAAATGTGTGTGAACTGCGAGGATATTAAACCAGTGGTTCTCAACCTTTTTGACTCCAAGGCTCCTCATTGTCCAAGACAATAATCAAAGGCCTGAATCTAGACTGTGATATTGGTACTTCTGGTGTAATGACAAAGCTGCTGGTGGTCAAACTTTATTTACACAAATATAATTATAATATTATATAGGAGGGGTAGTATTTAAATAATGAAATAAAATCATTATACACAATTAATTAAATTCCAAAATTCTCTTAAAGAATAATGAATTTGTTTTCCTATCATTCATGATTATAAGAAGTTTTTCTTTTAAATAGTTTTTATTCACAATTAGCAATTTATGTTCACTATAGAAATTTTCCTGACTTTAGATTTTATTCACTTTTTATTAAGATTTTTTTAGACTTTTGCTGGTCTAGAAATCACACTTTTAAAATTTCATATCCAGGTTTTACAAGACAACAAGAAGCCTGGTTCTTAAATCATAATGATGGTTTTGAGAGAATAAATTAAAGGGGTGGTTGATTGTGAGTTCACTTTTTTAACTTTAGATGGTGTGTAATGTTGCTGTTTGAGCATAAACAATATCTGCAAAGTTATGCTGAAAGATCAATGCAAACGGAGATACTGTCTTTTAAAATGATGGTAGTTTAAAAATGGTTCGTAGGGACTACAACGAGTTACTTCCCGGGTTGGTGATATCACAAACCCTGAAATTTACATAAACCCCGCCCCCGGAAACATGCAACAAAGGGGGCGAGGCCAAGTTGCGCTGCTTTAGAGAAGAGGAAGAGTTGTTGCCATGCCGTCAAATCTAGGGGTGTACAAAAAAGTCTATTCATATATGAATCGCGATTCTGTCTTCTAACGATTCTAATGGATTCACAAGTTTCAAAATCAATGTTCTAAAGCAGCGGTTCCTAATCCTGTTCCTCACATCCCCTGCTCTGCACACGCTCTGCATCTCTCTCTCTCTCTCTCTCTCTCTCATCAACTCGTCAGCTCCATCAATGAACCGTGTTCCAATTATACACTTTGTGTATAGACAGACAGATATTTTTCACAAAGTTACAAGAAGCGTTAAACATGGGCGTGAACGCGGTTGCCATAGTAGCGAGCAATACTTGCTGGCAAACACTTTTTACTGTTACAAAAATGCTACCATTCTGAACATACCATTCTGAAATGTCCTGTAAGAGCCGTGCTTGCACAAGTTCTGCTCGATCCTCTTCACTAATATTCTCTGGGTCTCATTTGGGCTCAGACTGGTAAGCAATAATGACGACGCCATTGTTTACAATACAACCAGAGCACATGCCACTGAGGTGAGGGGTGTGACATTTATGGATTGCGCTAGGCGGTTTAGCCAATCACAACACTGGGCCAGCTAACCTATCTGAGCCTATTGCGTATTTCTGAGGGAGGGGCTTCATAAAACCAGGAAATCATCAGAGCGTTCATAGGAGAAGGGACAGAGCGGTGTAGAATAAAGGTAAATTATGTGAAAAATAATGTTTTTTTAATGAAGCATTAAGACACGTTAGACTGTACCCCATAAACACAATCAAGCCTAGAACAAAAGCAGTCAACCACCCCTTTAAAAAAGAAAAAATGTCAGTTTACGTGTAGATTTTCAGCTGTTTTAGCTTATTTACAAGCTGGTTTTGTCTTTTTGAATGATTTTAAGCCATTTTGCAGCCCCCTTTGAGGCCTCCTGTTTCAGAACTACTGCTTTAAACACACTGTCACCTTACATTTGGGTTTACGGAAGAGTAAGCCTGTTTTTTTGTTTGTTTTTTTTTCTTTTCAATATATCGACTGTTATTTGGAGCGTCTAGATTTTGTGTGAATTTAGGTGGTTGGCTCAGCACTGTCACTGTAATGAACTGAATCCATTGTACATTACTGCCAAAAATTCAGGGCTCAATATTAAGGATGGCACGCTGGCCCAGGACCAGTGTGAGTGAGTTTCAGACTGATTGACAGAACTTGTATTGGCCCAGATCTTACAGTGATTATGTGCATGAAATTTAATGCCTGGTAAACTTAGTCGCAATGAACTCGAAGTAGCAACAGATCTTTTCTTCCATATTTTGAAGTGCATTTGAGTGTAACTGAATAATGAAAAAGACAAAAAAAAAAGTAGGGTGGGGTTTTTGTTCATTTCACAATAAGATCAATGACATTTAGAAGACGGATATAAAATTCCATTGCATGCTGACTTTAAACATTTGGTTTTCTGTGACATTTGGAATGTTGTCAAAACTGACTTGTTTATTGTTTATTTTTCAGGAAAGGTGTTCGTGAATTTTATTGCTGTATAATATTTAGCTACAAATATTCTTTGTAAAGAAAGCATCAAATTTGATTTAAAAATGTTATATAATTAAACATGAAATACGTAATAAAAATGGTACATTTACAATGAGACAAATTAAATTTATGAATGCAAACATAATTTTGAATTTCATAATAACAAATTTATGTTTGAGCCAGTGAAAATGTTAACAGGGCATCTGAAGAAATCTTAACTGCTGGCAAGGAGAAAAAATCCTCACTGTCAAGCCAATTTGATAAATATTCGATAAATGGTACAGTCATGTTATATTTCAGCAACACTCCTTTATTTGTTTTCTAAACCTTTGTTTTTTCAACACTGAAGGAAGTCACATGTATGAGCTGTGATTCGCTGGCTATGATGTAACACTGCAACAGAACACATCAATATGACACACAGAGGCACACACGTCTTGCCCCACACACATTACAGCAAACAAGCAGTAATTGTGTATCTCTGGAGTGCTGTTTCCTGCAGGTCCAGGCCTGGCCCTTCCGGTCTAATTCAATTTGTGACCTCCTGATTCTCTTAGCGCTAAAGAGGGGACCATCTCTCTCTGTGCGCTTACATGCCGTATCCACTGCTGGAGCTGAAGTCTTCTCTTAAACTTGCGCTAGGAGAGGTGATTTAGTCTCAGAGATCCACTCTCTAATACACACGTACCAAAATAATATTTCTTTCCCCATCATCCTGCAGGTCCAGGCCTGGCCCTTTCTTCCGGTCTAATTCAATTTGTGACCTCCTGATTCTTTCTGCTGTACTTGATGTTAAAGGAGGGGACCGTCTCTCTCTGTGCGCTTACGTGCCTCATCCACTGCTGGAGCCGAAGTCTTGTGTTACACTCTCTCTAGGAGAGGTGATTTAGTCTCCGAGATTCACTCTCTAATACACATGTACCAAAGGAATCTTTCTTTCCCCATCTATCCTTTACTGTCCATCTCACTCCCTCTGTCTCTACAGGCTGTGTCCACAGACAGACTCCCTGAGCTCCCTCAGGACTGCCTCTAGAACATGGCAGTTAAGACAAGCCTTTCTTCCTTCTGTCTTCCCGAGTCTCTCTTCTTCTCCTGAGTGGAGGATGGCCACATGCTCTGCCAGAGATCTGTTTTACCGAACTAATCCTTCCTGCAGGCTACATTCTGTTAGAGGACATGTACAAAACCTCTGAAATCTAGAAATCTGCACTCTTAAATACCATACAATTAGTTCAGGTTGTGAATTACAATGTTAACGTTATTAATAAGCAGGGCAATCTCGTAAGGGAAACGTCACTGTAGAACTGTAGATATTATCACTTGTTTGAATGACGCAGAACATGGAAGCAGATACAGCTGTAATATGCAGAGATATTTCAAGGTGAAAATTTGAAAGCCTGTCAAGAATGTTATAATTCACAACAAAATCAAATGAAAGAAATAAGAACTACACTACCGTTCAAAAGTTTGAGGTTGGTAAGATATCTTTGATGTTTTGAAACAAGTCTCTTTTATGTTCACAAAGGCATGCAGCATTTATTTGATCAAAATACAGTAAAAAGAAAATGGTAAAATATCATTACAATGTCAAATAACTGGGTCTTTATGCATAATGCATTATAAAAGTAGTTTGTAAATTATTAATGCAATAGCAAAGCTGAATTTTCAGCATCATTACGCCAGTCTTCAGTTTCAAATGATCCTTCATAAATTGTTCTAATATACTGATTTGCTTCTCAAGAAATGTTTCTTATTATCAGTCTTGTCAAAAGAACAGCATTATGTACATTATGTATTTACTCTCACTTTTCAGTGCATTTGATTAATTCATCCTTGCTAAAAAAAAAATAATAATAAAATAAAAATTCGTACCCACCCCAAACAATTAAGAGGGACTTTGTATTTTGCTTATAGAAAACCATTATGCAAAAATGCTTAGTGGTTCTTAAAAAAAAAAAAAATTCTTTTTTTAAAAATAAAGTTGTTGCTGTTTTTATTTGATTTTATGTTAACACTTTGAAAGTGAAATGGTACTGGATCACAGGTAAAAAGCACTGCATGTTCTTTCTTTCTTTCTTTCGTTCGCTTGTTCGTTTTCGTTCGTTCTTTCTTTCTTGCTTGCTTTCTTGCTATCTTGCTATCTTTCTTGCTTTCTTTCTTTCTAGAAGTAAACGTACATCTTGTTATCATCCCAGTCCAGCCTGTTAGCTCATTGACGACCATTCAAAATTAGCCATGTACTCTGACACATTTCATCATAGATATTCAATTTAGAGTAGGTGTTTTACCAGTACCCAATTGGAATGCTTTTAAAAGCATGAAATGCAAAAACCCAATAATTTTTGATCCAGCTTTACAAGATGTGTCAGAGGTGTCAACTTTAGTGGCTAAAGTGTCTTTCTAGCATTTGGGGAGTCTTCTAATTGTCTCTGATGAATCTGTAATCGCAGGCACAAGACTGCAGGGTGGTCCAAAGGGACTGAGGTGGCTGTTTAGCTGGAGGTGCTGTGCTGTAGGTAATTAAGATCAGTGTGTGCTGGTTATTATGAATTAGAATAAAACAGAGCAACTCATTAAGGCTCACTCCTGGGAGAACTATGAGCAAAAGGAACAGTATTTATTTATATGACCCTGGCAGGAAGACTTCAGTCAAATCTGACTAACAGATGTCACCGCAGTCCTGTATTGACCCGAGTCAACCAGAGACCTCAAACACACTTGAGGTCAGAGCCAATGATGAGGTCACCTCGCTTTCTCTCACTCTTCATCGTTTCCTGTTGCATCTCTGAAGCTGATGTCTAATTTAGTTAGTGTGTTGTTGGTTTTTGGTTGTGCAAACAGCAGAACGGAAGGGAAACTCGATGTCATATGAAATGGCAGTGTTTGTCCCACTCGAGAAATCACATGAGAAGTCATGACGTCTCTGGTGTTTTCCCTGAGCGTGTGGGGGATTACGGCTTCCAGGAAGAGCTGTGCTGATTTTATGAGAAGCTTATTGATGAAGTCTCTCATTTCTTCCCTTCTATGGTATGATTTCTTATGATTGCTAAGCTTTGCCTCCCATCCGTTTGATGGACACAGCAATGTCTTGCAACCAAACAATGTTTGTGCCATGCTTCATGAGTTGACATTTTAGGTAAAAAGCAATGAAATGTCCCTTGATCTTTTTATCCCTTGATAAATAACATAATTGCGATAATATACATTGATAAATACAAAAGTAGTTCATACTAATAAAGACTTCCTTTTCTTTGGGAAATTGTTAAAACAGCTTGTTTTAGAACTTCTTGACAGCAGACAGATGCCAGAAGTTTATTTATGACAACCTACTGGTGATGCAGAGTTGCAGCAGGTGCGATTCTTGCAGTTAGAAGAAAGTTTAAATTTTTTATATACATGCATACATTTATGAATGCAAATTTATATTCTTGACTGATGCTTGACTGAAGATGACTGTCAGAGCATGAGGCCACACCTTCTTATGAATAATATATATGGTGAAATCTAGTGGTGCATTTGCATGATATTTCCTAAACCTTTTCAAGATTGCATTAGTCATGGCAATAACAGTGCTGAATGTATTGCTGAAACAAATACTAACCCTAACCTTAACCTTAGTATACCATGTGTATTTTGCAGAGTATTTGAGATTTATAAACCAATATTTTGTGTGCTATGTATTTTTATGTTTATTAGAGTGTTGCAACATTAGCTTAGCAACATGCTAATGTCAAATTTCGATTAAATTAATTGTGAGTCAAGCTGTTTTGAGTATTTCCATGGAGTACATCTTTTATAAACCAAACATACTATACATTTTTAAGTTTGAGTATTGTAACATTAGCTTAGCAACATGCTACTGCCAAACTCAATTGAAATCAGTTGTGATTCAAGCCATTGTGAGTATTTTCATGAAGTGCAACACTTATAAACCAATATTTAGTGTGCTATGTATTTTTATGTTTGTTAGAGTGTTGCAACATGCCAACACCAAACTCTATAAACCGATGTTTTCACATTTTCAGTGTGCTTCCAGAACGTTCTAAATCAATCACTTATGACATTACATTTCAGGATGCTTAGAAGGCAGCTGCTTATGAAGGCTGTTCACTAGGTTTTGGAACGGAGCCACTGAGCCCTTTTCACACAATCATGCCTTTATGTGTCCCCCCACACAATGTTGTATGGATTGAATATGAGCGTTGACTTCTGATGTACAGCAAATACTGCTGCCATTTTTGCACGCAATTACCCATAATGCAGGTTGCTGACTGGATCATAAGCCCACAGCTGCTGCTTTATACCGTTGTGTTCTTGTGCTGCATTTACATACATTCGCCTTTCTGCTTACATAAAATGACCTCATTACTGTCTGTCTTCAGTGCCGGTTCTGTTCTGCTGTTGCCTCCTGTTGACATTACCAGTAATCATGTCATTTCCTGTTGACGACTCCTCGCACGTGTCATTGGGTGCCAGTCTTTTCTCTGCAGCTCTCCTCTCCCGTCTGAGGCTGGAGACGGTGCTTTAGCTTCCCACCATACTCTGCTCATTTACGGCTGAATTCTGCCGCTGGGCCGGCATGTCAAACGGATTATGGAGCAGAGTGAGATTAAGGAAAACAGCGTGAGAGTGTGACCAGCCATTATGACTGTTTCAATACTAAGTGCCTCCTTCTCCGAAGCCAGTGCAGTGAGCTGGAGCGCATAGTTCCTGCCTTTATTGATGTCTACGCTGACGATGTGTAACGCGCACTGAATTTCTCACTGCCAAAAATGTCTCTTTCATTCAATCGCCCTTCTCCTCCCTCTCCAGTCGTAATCTGCGGTTTGTTTGCATGGGTGCCTGAGTGTCGGATTATCTTCAATGATTTCTTCTTTGCGTAGAATATCATGTTGTTTTTAAAATGAATATCCACTCAAAAGAAATTCCATCATGTCGTTCCAAACCTGTATGTAGTGGTTTGGTTTGTATGTGTATTTGAGTGAATGTGTTTGTTGTAGCTGTTTTTGGTGTGTGTGTGTGTGTGTGTGTGTGTGCTCTTCTAGTGCAAATCTATGATCTCGATACCTAAACAATGGCCATGAGGGAGCAGGATCTCAGTGGATCTGCAGTATGTACAGACTGCTGCAGATAGCTGCTGTCGTGCTGTCATTAAAGACACTATCAGCCGCGGGGTGCAGACGGGAATCAGGAGATGCTTTATGGAATACTGTTCCTAATGTAAACACAGCCTTTATTATCCCACAGATACCCACAGATCACTATCACTGTCAGAGAAAATAGAGTCAGCCACAAGAAGACCGAAGGGAACGAAGGAAGAAATGAAAAAGCTCATTGATTGCAGATACCCAGCTAGCACGGAACGTTCTCACAACTTTCACTAACGTTTTTTTTAAAGTTATATAAATGTCAGGACAAAACATTCTTAAAGTAATGTGCATGGAACATTCTTATAAAAGTTATAAGAACATTCCATAAATATTACTTAAAGAATGTTTTGTTTGATGTTTTTATTACCTTGAGGCAACGTTCTGAGATCAACATTCTCAGGCTGTTCTCATGATGGAATTTTTACTTGAATGTTCTAAGAAATGTTTGTAACCTTTAAATAAACTAGAAAACTGGAAAACTTAAAATATTCAAACTAAATGTTCATTAACATTATATTTTGGGTGAAAAAAGTTAGTAAAGCACTGTAAGAAATGTTTTTGTAACCTTTAAATAATGCTATAACCACGACAAGACCGAAGGGAACGAAGGAAGAATGAAAAAGCTCATTGATTGCAGATACCCAGCTAGCACGGAACGTTCTCACAACTTTCACTAACGTTTTTTTTAAAGTTATATAAATGTCAGGACAAAACATTCTTAAAGTAATGTGCATGGAACATTCTTATAAAAGTTATAAGAACATTCCATAAATATTACTTAAAGAATGTTTTGTTTGATGTTTGTATTACCTTGAGGCAACGTTCTGAGATCAACATTCTCAGGCTGTTCTCATGATGGAATTTTTACTTGAATGTTCTAAGAAATGTTTGTAACCTTTAAATAAACTAGAAAACTGGAAAACTTAAAATATTCAAACTAAATGTTCATTAACATTATATTTTGGGTGAAAAAAGTTAGTAAAGCACTGTAAGAAATGTTTTTGTAACCTTTAAATAATGCTATAACCACGACAAGAGCACTGTAAATTTCAGCATTTTAATAACATTTAAAAACAATATTCCCACCACAATTTTCTAATCTAAATCTGTTACCTGTAGCTGCTAATGAGATGTTAAAGTCTGCATGGAATCGAAATCGCTTCGCGATTCAATCAAACCCCTCTTTTTTCTCATTCAGTATTGTTTCACATTTTGTTACACAGCCTCTCTGTAAATCATCTGTCTAAATGTTATGCCCATGATGTTTTGTGAGTGACAAATGTTTTGAGGGCTTTTAAAGTGTGAAATGGAGTGATATTTCCCTATCTGCTGTCTTTCGCGTCACATTTCTGAAGTTGCTAGTGAAGTGCCCATGAGCAAAGACGGCAACATGCAGTATACTGTATAATAGTAAATGTGCTGTTAGTACAGTGATAGTGGTACTTTTATATACTGTACCATGGAATGCTTACTATATTCATCAACCCTCTACGCACACCTTGGCAATATAATTGCCATTGGCTAGCTAATTTTTTTGTTTACTCGCCAGACTGATATACTATTTTACACACACACACACACACACACACACACATACACACACACTAGTCGCATTTGCGAGTGATTTACTCGCAATGTAGAGGGTTGTTCATGCACCATTTTATTTTATTTGCAGTAGGAATATGGAAATGATATGAAGATTTTTGTAATAACTCAAGTTGCAAAAGTGGCAATACAGTAGGCCTATATATATATATATATATATATATATATACACACACGCGCGCACACACACACACATATACATATATATATATGTAGTTAATTAGGCTATCTCTTCGCACACTTTATTGATGCAAGATAATATATGTATTTATTTATTTAGTCATTTGGTTTCCTCTTCCGTGTAATCCAGCAATAAATATATATTAGAGTTTCAACAAAAATATTAAGCAGCACAACTGTTTTTAACAATAAAAATAATTAGAAATGTGTCTCTAGCAACAGGTCAGCACATTAGAATGATTTCTGAAGGATCATAAAAAGGCCCAGCTCTACTTCAAAATACACCATGGTATTAGTCTTCCATGTCCAAGAAAACATGGCAAAACTATAGCACCTATGGTACATATTTTTTTGTTAGTGTATCCATTTTTAGCAGAAATAGCTTTTTGATGTTATTGTGCACATTTGGTCATTACAGTACTACATCCATCGTTGCAAGACATGTCCTGTCACCCTTGCCCAGCTGCCCATGAAGAGCACACAGGCGGACCGTGTGTCCCAGCGTACACATGCTGTAAAGTGGTCAACAGTGAGTTTGAGTGCTGGTCTCTCTTACCCTCATGTCCCAGAGGGAATGCAACACGGTGCTAATGGAAGAGAGCGGTCTCAACAAGCCCCCTAGCCTTGTGTTTCTCCATTCCTACCTCTTTTCCTTCCCTCTCTCTTTACAGTAGGGTACGAGAGAGTGTGAAGCATTCAGTGATGATAATTGGCTCAGATTCCCAGCTGGTTTTAGTGGCATTAAATACGAATAGCTGGCTCATGTAGACTTGTTTAGACGAGAGAAGTTACGAGCAGAGAAGCGTTTTTTCATGAAGTATCATCAGTGTGAATAAAAGCAGGCTAATGAAACGGGTCTAAATCAGTGATCACTGGAGTGCTGTTACACACATACATGTGGCTGATTGTAATCAGCCCACATCAACCAGGTGACAGAAAAAAATCCTTGTCATGTCTCCTGCGTGTGGGCCAAAAAGTTGCACTTAAACACCGCAAAGACTATTGCAATTGGCCAACTAGCACATACATTCTGCACCTGTGTGAGAGAAAATAACTCTCCTTACCAGTAGGTGGCAGTAGTCTATATTCGTCATTCAAAAAGGGAAAACAAAAAAGCTAGGACTGCGGATATACAAACTGCAAACAATGCAAAACAATGAAAATCAATTAATTGTTTGCTCACTTTCTTCCCTTGCATTTTTCATCCCCTGCAGTAGTTGAACAGCCAATCAGACTGATCTTTCTCACCGACAGCCTCCGCCACCACTTCAACATGTTCAATCGGATGAAAAAGCCACTGACAGAGATCAAACCGGTACCAAACACTAGGCCGACAGGCGCCTAATGACGGCCCAGCATTGGTCTACAGCCGACCGTTGGCTTGGTGTGTGACAGTTTTACAGTTAAAAGAGCCTGCATATTAATTAGACCAGCATGAAAAATATGTTTTTAGCATGATTTGTACATGAGAAGCACAGTTTGTTACCACTGTTTTTAGACTTTATTCCTGATTTGAATTTTGTTAAAACAATTTTACAAACATTAACCCATTTAAATAGGTTAGAGCTAAATTAACTGACTTGCCTTAAAGGGGTCATATGATGCTATTTTAAAGATCATTATTTTGTGTATTTGGTGTAACAGAATATGTTGACATGCTTTAATGTTCAAAAAACACATTATTTTTCAAATACTGTACATTATTGTAGTTTCTCTAGGCCCCGCCTGTCTCAAACACGTCGTTTTCAACAAAGCCCCCTCCTTTGACAAGCACAGTCTGCTCTGATTGGCCAGCTGACCCAGTGCATTGTGATTGGCCGAACACCACAAGCACGCGTCGGAAATGTAACGCCCCTTACCATAATCGCGTGCTTCAGCTTTCAAAGTAAATATCAAGACAGTTAATAATGTCGTTAGTTTTACCATCAGTTCAAGCCCGAAAAGTCAACAGAGTCGCGTGACAGACACAGTGATGATGCAGTACACGGTTAAGACAGCTGACGTGCTATGATTTTTGACAGGCAGTTCAATATTTTGCCATGGTTAAGTTTTTGTACAGTAGCAAAATGTGCTAAAATAGCGCTGCACCATTTGAATTATTTAATTAAGTCTTAGGTCCCACTTTATATTAAGTGGCCTTAAAGGGGTCATATGATGTTGCTAAAAAGAACATTATTTTGTGTATTTGGTGTAATTAAATGCGTTTATACGGTTTAAGGTTAAAAAAACACATTTTCCACATACTGTACATTATTGTTTCTCCTCTATGCCCCGCTTTTCTGAAATGCGTCGATTTTTACAAAGCTCATCGGCCTGAAAAGCGAGGTGTGTTTGAGACTTTAGTCTTTGGAACTTTACAGATCTTCTTTATGCACAAAGAGCTTGTAACACTCCAAAGAGAAAGGAAAAATTGAAATCGCATCATATGACCCCTTTAACTGCTATGTACTTACATTTAAATTAATCATTTGGTTCAATTTATTGTGAATCATTTGGTACACTTATTGTGAACATTCATGTTTTTACATTGTACTTATATTTTTTAAAATACCTGCATGTAATTACATCTGTAGTTAATTTCTGTAATTAAATTTATAATTACACTGTTCACCCATCCCTTACACCTTAACCCACCCTTAAACCTACCCATACCACCAAACCTGTCCCTAACCTTACCCATATCCCCACCTCAATAGCAGCAAAAGTGTTTTGCAATACAATATGAACACAATAAGTACATTGTACTTA
>NW_015654063.1:1794827-1820083 GCF_001515625.1 Sinocyclocheilus rhinocerous
GTTTCCTGGGAGAGTAGACTACAATGCCGGCTGTTCTGACTCACAGACTGTAAGTACGTTTTCATATTTAAAGGAGGACCCATTTTATATTAAGTGGCCTTAACAACTATGTACTTACATTTAAATTAATCATTTGGTTCAATTTATTGTGAATCATTTGGTACACTTATTGTGAACATTCATGTTTTTACATTGTACTTATATTTTAAAAATACCTGCATGTAATTACATCTGTAATTAATTTCTGTAATTACATTTATAATTACACTGTTGGCCCATCCCTTACAACTTAACCCACCCTTAAACCTACCCATACCACCAAACCTGTCCCTAACCTTACCCATATCCCCACCTCAATAGCAGCAAAAGTGTTTTGCAATACAATATGAACACAATAAGTCCATTGTACTTATTTTTTTATGTAAGTACATAGTAGTTAAGGCCACTTAATATAAAGTGGGACCAAGTCTTTTTCATAAAAAGTACATACATTTACTAAACCAATCACTATTTGCCTGTCACGGTTAACGTTGGATTAATATGGCTAGCAAAATCCAGGGGATTTTAGTTAAAAAGAGTACTTGTGTACATTTGCTATTGTTCATGGCAGTAATTATTCATGCAATTAATTCATAGAGTGTTATAATCTAGTCTTTGAGAACAGTGATGGAGTGCAGCTGTAGAGTGCCATTAAAGTATGCAAGACTGTAGTAAGCTGCTGTGTCTTCCACAATCTAACACTCACAGCAAAATAGGGAACTGTGGATATTTTTGCGACAGCATTTGCGCTGTTACCTCATTTGAATAATTCTCTTAGTAAATCAGCCTCTAAAGTAACACAGACAGCACATAAAAATAAACGATAGAACAGTGAGCGCAAATCATTCTTAGTGAATCTTCCCAGAGAGAGACCAGCACCTTTCAGACTGGATCCATCTGTTGTATGAGGACTGTGTCTGCTCAAACTAGGGCGAAACACTGCGAGAGCTCACCTAACATATTTCAGCCTTTTTGAGGAGCACCACTCCAAACCACGACCTGTTTGCATGCAGCGTCTCTGTAATCCTGCCCGTTTCTCTGTGTGTGAGGTTATGAAAAGCCTTCCTGTTTGTTCTTTCAGTACAGGTTGAGTAACAAGATGCAAAGAGGCCGTTATGGAAACCCATCTCTGCTTGTACATGTGGGGAGCAGCTTGTTTCTTTGTGGAGTCCAGGAAAAATGGGTCTCTCGTACAGTGTCAATGCATATGTGTGTGTCTGAATACAGAGCAAATTCATATATATTACATAACTGCACTTGCTGTGATGGCTTACATGGTAAGTTGGCATGTCAAAAGTGCCAAAATGCACCAAAAGTACAATGGTGCAATTTTTGGGCAAGTAGTATGTAGGGGTAGACAGTATGAACAAAATATTACATCACATTATGAGGTATATGTCACCTTGTTTTTTTTTCCACCTTGTTCAGGAAATTAAATGAAAAAAAGTTTATTTAATATATTAAATTTAATTTATAATGCAATACTGTAGTCGACAGCCTTGTGGGCAGCACGCCGACATACAGCGCTGTTGCGCCAAGTTCGAATCCCGACTTGAGGACCATTCCCGATCCTGCCACCCTCTCTCTCCCACTTCGCTTCCTGTCAGTTCTGATCTGTCTTGTCATAATAAAGGCAAAAATGCCAAAAAAATAAAAAATAAAAAAAAGGATGCATACTGATCAAATGTGACAGTAAATATATTTATAATGTTACAAAATATTTATTTTTCCAACAAATGCTGTTATTTTGAACTTCCTATTTATCAAGGAATCCTAGAAGAAAATGTATCACAGTTTCCACAAAAAAAAACTTTCATGAAGAATATCTCTTTGGATTTGAGACTTTAGTCTTTGGAACTTTACAGATCTTCTTTATGCACAAAGAGCTTGTAACACTCCAAAGAGAAAGGAAAAATTGAAATCGCATCATATGACCCCTTTAACTGCTATGTACTTACATTTAAATTAATCATTTGGTTCAATTTATTGTGAATCATTTGGTACACTTATTGTGAACATTCATGTTTTTACATTGTACTTATATTTTTTAAAATACCTGCATGTAATTACATCTGTAGTTAATTTCTGTAATTAAATTTATAATTACACTGTTCACCCATCCCTTACACCTTAACCCACCCTTAAACCTACCCATACCACCAAACCTGTCCCTAACCTTACCCATATCCCCACCTCAATAGCAGCAAAAGTGTTTTGCAATACAATATGAACACAATAAGTCCATTGTACTTATTTTTTTATGTAAGTACATAGTAGTTAAGGCCACTTAATATAAAGTGGGACCAAGTCTTTTTCATAAAAAGTACATACATTTACTAAACCAATCACTATTTGCCTGTCACGGTTAACGTTGGATTAATATGGCTAGCAAAATCCAGGGGATTTTAGTTAAAAAGAGTACTTGTGTACATTTGCTATTGTTCATGGCAGTAATTATTCATGCAATTAATTCATAGAGTGTTATAATCTAGTCTTTGAGAACAGTGATGGAGTGCAGCTGTAGAGTGCCATTAAAGTATGCAAGACTGTAGTAAGCTGCTGTGTCTTCCACAATCTAACACTCACAGCAAAATAGGGAACTGTGGATATTTTTGCGACAGCATTTGCGCTGTTACCTCATTTGAATAATTCTCTTAGTAAATCAGCCTCTAAAGTAACACAGACAGCACATAAAAATAAACGATAGAACAGTGAGCGCAAATCATTCTTAGTGAATCTTCCCAGAGAGAGACCAGCACCTTTCAGACTGGATCCATCTGTTGTATGAGGACTGTGCTCAAACTAGGGCGAAACACTGCGAGAGCTCACCTAACATATTTCAGCCTTTTTGAGGAGCACCACTCCAAACCACGACCTGTTTGCATGCAGCGTCTCTGTAATCCTGCCCGTTTCTCTGTGTGTGAGGTTATGAAAAGCCTTCCTGTTTGTTCTTTCAGTACAGGTTGAGTAACAAGATGCAAAGAGGCCGTTATGGAAACCCATCTCTGCTTGTACATGTGGGGAGCAGCTTGTTTCTTTGTGGAGTCCAGGAAAAATGGGTCTCTGGTACAGTGTCAATGCATATGTGTGTGTGTGAATACAGAGCAAATTCATATATATTACATAACTGCACTTGCTGTGATGGCTTGCATGGTAAGTTGGCATGTCAAAAGTGCCAAAATGCACCAAAAGTACAATGGTGCTACTATATTTTTGGGCAAGTAGTATGTAGGGGTAGACAGTATGACCAAAATATTACATCACATTATGAGGTATATGTCACCTTGTTTTTTTTTCCACCTTGTTCAGGAAATTAAATGAAAAAAAGTTTATTTAATATATTAAATTTAATTTATAATGCAATACTGTAGTCGACAGCCTTGTGGGCAGCACGCCGACATACAGCGCTGTTGCGCCAAGTTCGAATCCCGACTTGAGGACCATTCCCGATCCTGCCACCCTCTCTCTCCCACTTCGCTTCCTGTCAGTTCTGATCTGTCTTGTCATAATAAAGGCAAAAATGCCAAAAAAAAAAAAAAAAAAAAAAAGGATGCATACTGATCAAATGTGACAGTAAATATATTTATAATGTTACAAAATATTTATTTTTCCAACAAATGCTGTTATTTTGAACTTCCTATTTATCAAGGAATCCTAGAAGAAAATGTATCACAGTTTCCACAAAAAAAAAAAAAAAAACTTGAATAATAAAAAAAAAATCTAAATATTCTAAAAAGTTAAAGCAATGTTATAAAAAGATAAATTCAGATTGAACGAGCCAGATTTGTTAAACAAGTTCTTCCTCGCTTTGACTGGTTTTGAACACGCCCTGCTATGTACTTTCTGCATTTTACTTTCTTCATCGATCTCTCTTGTAAATAATGTAAAGCAGTCCTTGCACTGATACAGTTGCAACAATATATTCACTGTGGTAAAAACGGTATAGCAAAATCTCTACCGGTTAACACATTCTATCTTCATAGGAGACACATTGATGGTTTCAACTATTAAACAAGCAAAATATACTTTTAATAATGTGTTTAATGCATCATGTGTACCTACCAACTCTATTTTGACCACCTACAAAGGATTTAAAGGTGTTTTAGCTGCCCCGAAACCCGAAAGTGATCCAAACGCAACCTAGTCCATAACGCACAACACTGCAGACATAAAATGCGCAAAATAATCTTCTTTTCAGTGCGCTTTAGATTGCCCCGTTTTGCCTATACCGCAGCCCCAAATGAATCCAGCAGAACAGACTAAACAGCCAATGAGGCACTTGAAACGCTGCAGTCTGCTTTAGAAATAGAGCTTTGGATGGTTCTGGCAGGCAGCTCGTGTCAATGAAGTGAGGTGGTCGGGCTCAGAGCAAGTAGTAATGCAAGCGGGCGCCCACATCCCTGGCGGAGGATAGAGAGAGAGAGAGCTGCTGCTTCTGCTGGAGGCTTTCGCTGTGCCACATTCTCACAGAAGAAGTCCTGCCAAACACATGACCTCTCCACTCTGCTTGAGAATGCATATGTGTGTGTTTGCATGGCAAAGAGGCACCGAGAGCATCATGTAATGAAAAAGTGAGCCACAGAGCCAAGAGAAAGAGAGAGAAAAGGGAATATACCAC
This sequence comes from Sinocyclocheilus rhinocerous, assembly GCF_001515625.1. NCBI lineage: Eukaryota > Metazoa > Chordata > Actinopteri > Cypriniformes > Cyprinidae > Sinocyclocheilus > Sinocyclocheilus rhinocerous. Next base: position 1,799,485 of record NW_015654063.1, read on the forward strand.
CAATGCTCTGCAGATAGGGACGTATTTCACTATGGAATGGAGAGAAAAATCATTAGAGGGCAAATCCTCTCCACCTGCCCCATGACACTTCCTCCATCCATCACCTCAGGCCACAAGTGGCCCTCCATCACCTCTATCTCTCCATCTCTATCTGCTCATCTCTCTTAGCCACAAATCGGCACCCTCCATCCTATCAGGTACTCTTCCCTTCCTCGGTTTCATTTGCTCTGCCGTAATGTCATTATGGCCCACCTCAATTCAATTTGACGCAGTTTAAATGGAAAGCTTTTCAAAAAATGCTGAAATTGACATTGATAGTCATGTGTTTTGCCATAAGTAAACAATGCTCGTCCCTTAGGCATGAAATCACAGCTTGTGTTGTGCAAATGCATTTGTTGTTCTTGTAAAATGCTGTCTTCTCGTCGTCTGCGCTTTTGGTTGTTCTGCTTCAGTCGAACCCGGTTGGCTCATGCATTATTGACCCGCAATTGAATTTTGATGAGTGCAAACTCCCCGTTCACCTCACGCATTTGGTGCTGCAGCTGATGCACAGACAGATCAATGTACAGGAGATTGCGCTACAAGTCAATGTGTTGTTTGCGAGGTAGTTCGAGCATATGTGCAGATTTATTTCTTTTATGGCTTTTGCAGCTGCATTTTCACTAGGTGTCACAAGGGCTGTATCTTAGTTACTATAAGGTTTGAAGTCAGAAACCAAATTACACAAATGATTGTTTACACTATCAGTAGTTTTGTATCCTCCAAACTAATTGTAAGCATTTTTTTTTACTATAACAACTGAATATAATACAATTTCAAGGAAGGAGTCAGCTACACTGTTCAAATGTTTGCAGTTAGTAAGTTTTTTTTGGAAGAATAAGTCTCTTATGCTCACCAGTTCTACATTTGATTGATCCAAAAAAAAAAAAATTTATAATAATAATATTGGGAATTATTATTATTATTATTTATATTTTAATTTAAAAATTACATGTAATTTATTCCTCTAGTCTTCAGTGTCCTGATGATCCTTCACAAATCATTATGCTGATTTGCTACTCAAGAAACATTTATTTGGTAGCTTATGTAATAAAGGTCATTTTGAACTGAAAGGCTGAACTGTATTGTTAGGACACATTTTATCAATTCATTTATTAATAAAAAAATTGTGAGCAATGAGCAATTTTTTTTTACAGCACTTATTAATCTAGGTTAATGTTAATTTATAAATATAACTTTAATTGACAATTCATGTTTGTTCATAAATTTATTGTTAATTTATACAAAAAAAAAACTAATTTAGTGTATTTAGAAATTAACATTATGTAGATTATTGACTGCTGTACAATTGTTGACCATTGTTCATTACCTAATGCATCAACTAATATTAACTAATAGAACCTCAGATATTTTGTCACCTTTTAGATTTTTGCTGTTTCATGAATCAATTTGTTTTACAGTTTAAAATTCACTGGAAAGTCTAGTGATAGCTGATTATTCACTGTGTAATGTAGTTACTTCCTATAGTGTGAGAGCATGAGCCTCACTTTGATCAATAGTGGTGAAAATGTTTAATAGGTTCTTTGTAGTCAAGACTTAATGGCACATTGGAAATTGACTTACCTTAAGAAATATTCAGAGCAAAAATTTCATAAATCTCCCCAGTCTTCCCTTTTGGGTTCTTGTCTTTATGGTTTATTGTAGATACATAAAATGGTTTTGAAGTTAAGTTACAGCTTAGTCAGGTCAACATATAGACTATTTTTTTTAAGCACCGGCACATAGAGGGTTTATCCAGAATGTATAAAACATGAAAAGGTTATCCCATGGGCTTTATCAGGCTTTAAACCCCTTTCAGTAGGGTTTACATGCACATGTGTAGATGAGTGCATGTGTGTGCAGGTGTAATTCTCAGGGGTTTCTGCTGGAGAGAGAATGTGAAGGTAAGATATGGTAAAGCATAGGGCTGCGTATCACCAGCAAAGTCACGATACAATACGTATCACGATACAGATGCCACAATACGTATCACGATACAGGACTGCACTGAATTTCACCTCAGCAGAATTTAGTAAAACAGCTGTTTATTAAACACTGCATACTATAGTGCCATTTCTAACTATTGGCAGAGCAGGCAGTTGACCTCTGCATTATGAAGGGCCTCTATAACTGTACCACAGTACAATATAGGTAATGGCATATGTTTCATGTTTACATTGGGCACTCCCCACCTGGTACAATATTCTGATTGCTTGCAACTTTTTAGCGCTGCCCCGCAATTTTATCAACTAAATAGCTTAATCGCTCAAGAGCTACATTATCTTTCTCAACAAGGAGCTGGTAACATCATTGTTTCTAAAGGACTTAAAGCCACAGCTTCACTGTTAATAGAGAAACGCGGCAAAACGGTGGTAATTACAATACACAGCCTCTCTCTCTCATAAATGAACACTTCATGAATTACACTTTACTGAGAATAGAATATTGAAGTGGAGATCGCTAAACTGCAAGCAAACCAGTGTTTTCAGAAAGCAAGCGCGTTTATCCACAGTGGAGAAAGAGCACTCTCCACATGACACATGGTTGCCAGGTTGACAAAGATAAGTAACACACTTAGCAGATATTTACGTATTGCGTAAGTGGGAAGCTCTGTTTCGGGGATAACGTCTCTTTATATCAGGCAACCCAGTTGTGCTCCTCTGCGGCCAAATTAAACCTTGTTGTAGCCTATATATTATGCTCTATTCATTATTTTTTAGAAACCTCACACTTTTCTACTCCATTTTAAACATTGTTCTTGTATTCAAATTAAGCGCGGTCCACTGCTGCACACATGCCACAATATCGATACAGGACCAGCTGTATCGATACCCATATCGTCAAATCTCTGTGACGATACATCGTCGTATCGATGTATCGAACACAGCACTAGTAAAGCAGTGGTGACCCCTCGCACTCGTTCTCTCTCTTTCTTCTCCTCTCAGTCTTTAATCCTCCCCTTTTCCTGTCCTTTTCATTCTCTACCTCTGAAAGTATTTGGAGATTTGCTTCTTTAAATATCCAGCCCTGCTAAACGCTGTGTCTCTGTGGACTCTTGTGTCAGGAGATACGTAGATGTGCTCGGAGACACCTGACCATCGTTCTTTTCCTGTCTTACATGTAATCAGCCATTCATAACAGAGCCGTCATTCATAACGCCAGAGCAGAGAGATGGGTTCAAGAGAGGATACTGGCAGAGGAACGGAGGAGAGAAATGATGAAGGTAGAATGAGAATTTAGGGAGGTAATTTTAAGCTGCCTCATCCCGCACTGCCCTCAGGGGAAACGCCCGGGTCTGGCAGAATTGGGCTGCGGAAGACGAATGGGCCAGATTTTAATAAAGGGGCAGGAACAGGGCAGTGTTTGAATAACTAAGAGTGTCAGTGAAAATATATTTAAGACCAAAGATCTTCAGTAATGCTTCAGTTCTATTCCAAAACCTAGTGAGCTGCCTACATAGACAGCACTGGAGGTAGGCAGTTACAAATGGTAGGAAGCATAATTATGCCTTGTAAGATGCCTTGTTTTTGCCATATTATGGGGCAGCATTGCAAGTATCCTTCACAGAAAAGGCAATCCCAAGAGCTATTGCAACAGTCTCAGTGAAAGAAAAAAGATGGCTTTATTTACACAAGATGGTGAAGCCAGAGATATAATATCAAATAGTATAAATAAAACATTTATTTTTCTTTTTTTTTTCCTTTAAAATGCAACATTTGTTGTGTCACCTATATAGCCTATTTTGCATTTAAAAGCTTATTTGAGTGTTATGGTGCATTAATGCCATGTCGTAATTACAGTAATTACTACATGGCAACCTGCACATTTTCAGAGCTGGTCATATCCTTGGACTCTGAATTATGCGTTTCTATAGCAACATTATTAATGCCAAAATGAATCCTTTGCGTAATAAATAGATAAATCACATAACAGTCATTATGCAGATGCCTTAAAAGGATAGTCCACCCAAATTTCTGTCATTATTTCACCCTCATTTCGTTCCAAATCTATAAGATTTTGGTTAATCTTCAAATATATATTTTAATGAAACCCGAGAGTCCTTTGTCCCACCATTGCAAGTTCAAGTAACCTAAAAGATCCAAAAAGTTTGTAAAGGCATCTTAACATGAATCCATATGAATCAAGTGGTTTAATCCAAGTCTTGTGAAGAAATATGATTGCTTGTGAAGAACATAATTAATTTAAGCTTTTATAAATACACAAACATAGAGCACATCACATAGTAATCACAGAAGTTTGTGTGTTAATTGAACTTGTGCTTTATTGGCTCCATGCATTGTTGATCATTGTTTAGATGTCAATAAAAGCATAAACTAAACCAGGGGTAGGCAAGTTTGGTCCTAGAGAGCCGCAGTCCTGCAGAGTTCAGCTCTAACCCTAATCAAACACACCTGAACAAGCTAATCAATGTCTTCAGGATTACTAAGGCTATAGGCAGGTGAGTTTTTTTTTCAGGGTTGGAGCTGAACTCTGCAGGACTGCGGCTCTCTAGGCCCGAACTTGCCTACCCCTGAACTAAACCGATCATTATATAAAGCAAACGTATTTCTTCACAAAAATTTGATTAAAATGCTTGATTCCAAACCATATCTTTGCGTAAGTATTGTTTTATAAACCTGTAATAATTTATTAAAGGGGTCATATGATGTTGCTAAAAATAACTTTATTTTGTGTATTTGGTGTAATGAAATGTGTTTATGCGGTTTAAAGTTCAAAAAACATTATTTTCCACATACTGTACATTATTGTTTCTCCTCTATGCCCTGCCTTTCTGAAACGCGTCGGTTTTTACAAAGCTCATCGGTCTGAAAAGCAAGGTGTGCTGTGATTGGCCAGCTATCCAGTGCGTTACCTTTAAGAATTTATTATGATTGATATTTTAGAGCTGTTGGAACAGATTTAATGGGTAATTGCATACAAATATTGTTCACCTGTGTGTGTCACCTTATATCTGTAAATAGAGAAAAGCAGCTTTGGCTGTGGATAGTGTGAAGCTGAAAGTGTGTTGATGCAACGAACAAGAAAAATTGATGATGGATCATTCAAAACAGCAAACCTATAGGTAAAAAATTTTTGTAAAAACAAAGCTTTTCTTCATGTTTCCTATGGAAGTTAATTTTTTTTTAACTGCTAGAGGGTCGAAAGTTACATGGTGTAGCTTAAACTTCATTTTACTTCTGAAGTTGCCACCATTTTGAGTGTTTCGACCTGATGTTATAGTGATCTGGTGGTACAAGTCAGAGCTTCATAAGTTGAAATGACAAATTCTACAAGGATATGAGCACTTTTTGCGAGTCAGAACCTTATAATTATGGTAATACTGACATGGCTTGAACCCACCTTTACCTTAATAGCTTAGCAGCATGCTAATGCTAAACACTAATGAAATCAGACTCTAATCTCCCTCACTTTTCTATTCAAACACATTTTTTAATGACATAGGGAGTTGCTGTATTTGTACAGTGACCCTAATTGTTCACTTATGAGGTTTCATTTCCGATAGGATGCTACGCTAGAAAGATGTAGCCTGTGTAGACTGTAGATAGCACAGAGTTTTGATATATGTGGATGTTGTCTACATTTGGAGTGTGTTTGCATTAATTTTACTGTAAGACGTTAAGATGTGTATACCACAATGGATAAGGTAAGGGCAGTTTTGTATATTGCAAAATTATAAGAACTGAATAACACTGTTTATCCAGTGGAGTAAAGAGAAGAAAAAGGAGGTTGATACAGAAGTGTTTGAGTGAGAGGAAGATGGAGTGGGTGTCAGGGTCACCTTCTGTGCCGAGGACATCAGGTCCAACAGATTCATCAGCAGATTTTCACCCTCTCTGTCTTTCTCTGTCTTACCAAGAATGCAAAAATGCAGTTTTAATTTAATGCATATAGTGCTGTATATTGTAAAGCTAGTGAGTATCCCCATATGTTTCAAGGTCACAAAATCATGCTATCTCCCAAGGTACCTCAAAAAAATGGAAGCAACTCTGTATCCTTCATTGAAAATTCTTTATTCGGCCTTGGGTTTTTCCCATTTTTTGTTTCTAAGCCATGAACTCAACCAATCAACTCTGATATAATTCACAACATGAATTATAAAAGCAATGGAGTTTTCATTGTGTGACCCTTACCAAACCTGCTGGCTTGAAATCAGAGCATCTCAGATCACCTAGGAGTCCACCAACATTGTAAGACGTTGTTATTTGGTTGTATATTGGTTCTGAAGTTGGTTGACCAAAATTCAATTTCAGGACAACTTCTATTGACAGCTGATGTCAATATATTGTTGGTTTTAAGTTGTAATAATAAGTAACCAAAATTCAGAGTCTTCCAAACATCTCATGCGAACATCATATTGATGTAAAACACAAGATTTGGTATCCAAACCCAACGTTAAGTTATAACATTATTACACATTGATATTTTGGTCATTTAAAATTGTGCTATTAAGTAACCTAAATTCAACATCTGATTTGGCTGGCATCAAGCCAACAATGGAGTTTGATGGCAATGAAAAATTTACATTCGTCCAATGTTGGGGTCCGGTGCCCACTGGGCAGTTTTTTAATGGCATATTTTCCATGTAGACAGGTGCACACAAAAAGTATTCTCGCAGCTTCATAAAATTCTTTGGATTTTCCGTGCGCCTGTCTACATGGAAAATATACCATAAAAAAACTGCCCATTGGGCACCGGACCCCAACATTGGACGAATGTAAATTTTTCATTTAAAGTTGTGCTATTAAGTAACCTAAATTCAACATCTGATTTGGCTGGCATCAAGCCAACAATGGATTTTGACGGCAATGAAAAATTTACATTCGTAAATGTAAGAGCTGCGAGAATACTTTTTGTGTGCAAAGAAAATAAAAATAATGACTTTATTTAACAATTCTTCTCCCCTGCATGCATTGTGGTACTCTCAATAATGGCAGTAGACGGCAACTCGTGGGGAGAAGAATTGTTGAATATTATTTTTATTTTTTTTTGCGCACAAAAATGTATTCTCGTGGCTTCATTCTCCTTAACAGTGAGCTCCCAGTGGAAGAAAGAAAAAGATGAATAAATGTGTTTTTGTTTTCGTTGTTCTATAAATGTAAAAAGAGTTAGTCTATAGTAAACGTAATCAAAAAATGAACAAATCAGCTTTTTTTCTTTTTGAATAAAAACAGTAAAAGTCTGTGCTATGTCCTCATTTAGATGCTAAATAAACGTGTGTGTGTGTGTTCTGTTGTGTATGACCTCGTATGAGTAATCAACATATTAATCAGTCTCTTCTGAGGCAGTGGTGCCTGTTATTAAAACTGCCAATGTCAGAAATTATTGTGTGTGTGCTTGTGCACTTATGGATTCAAATATGTTGTGCTTTGTGTCATTATGCATAAATAAGTCTATATAAATATGCGCATTTGTTCTGTGTGTATCCATGTGAACCTCTTGCCAACAGGTGTGTCTGAGTGTGTATCTGTTGACAGTGGTTGAGTAGGAGTGCAGGGCTGCCCGAGGGGATCAGTTTGTTCTCCGGATGAGCACTGACAGTCAAAGAAAATGAAGAAAGGCAGGCCGCTCACCTAGACATTACCCTCCACTGCCCAGGGCTATGAGTGAGTGGGAAGTGAGGGTGTGTGTGTGGATGGTTGTAAGTGTTAGGTTTATTGTTTATTGTTTGTTTAGGAGTGCAGGGCTGCCCGAGGGGATCAGTTTGTTCTCCGGATGAGCACTGACAGTCAAAGAAAGGCATGCCGCTCACCTAGACATTACCCTCCACTGCCCAGGGCTATGAGTGAGTGGGAAGTGAGGGTGTGTGTGTGGATGGTTGTAAGTGTTAGGTTTATTGTTTATTGTTTGTTGAGGTTCCCATTAGCTGTTGCCTAGCGACCACTATTCAGCTGCCCCGTGCATCTGCATGAGGAGTGTCTTTGGGGATCTCTCAATGCATCTGTGTGTGTGTTTGGTATGTGGCGAAATAATACAATGGTGTGTAAAACACTGTATGCTAAATTTTGGAAATTGGTTACAGCAGCAAAAGAGTAATTAAGAGTGTGTTTTCTACTTGTAGTTTGGTTCTCTTGGTTCTTTTGGGCTGGATACATTTGGCTTGGTGTTCACACTCATATTTTAACATTGAACCTAGGATATGGTCACAACATGACTGGACAGCTTTTTTGACATTTAACTTTTAGAGCTTATAAAATGTGCAAAGGAGTCAAGACAGTGGCAGGAATTCCTCTGTTGAACACAAAGAGCTGTTGTAAGGAGACAGTGGTTCTGACGCCTCTACCAAACTGAAATGGGCAACATACTGTAGCCCCTGTGGCAAGAAAAACCAGGTATGCTTTAGCATTTTGTCCTTTATGGTCACATCTTGTGACATCACATCCTGTTTTTAGTTCATTTAGATGCCGTTAATCTGTGTTGCATTCATATATCAGTCAAACCACAACAGAGTTTGTTTGGAAGTGGACTGAAACCCCCTGAAAGGTGGGTCTTGGTCTGCTCATCAGATCATCAAGGTTCAGATCTTCCTTGAATTTAACACTGCATTCTAAAAATGTAGCATTCATGGTGCGAGATGTTGAAAAACATGCAAGATGTAGCATAGTGGCCAGTGGTGTCCATCTGACGTGTACATACTCTAAGTTGTCTAAAGTTATACAGTAGATTTGTGTGAATTATTGAAGGGTATAGTTCACTCAAAAATGAAAATTCTACCTTAGAAAATACTCACCTTCATTTCGTTCCAAACTCGTAAGACCTTTGTTCATCTTCGGAATGCAAATTAAGATATAATCTGAGAGCTTGATGTGCGTCAAAGACTCACATGGAAGAGAAGAAATTGTTGAATAAAGTTATTTTTGTTTTCTTTGCGCAAAAAAGTATTACCGTAGCTTCATAAAATTATGGTTGAACCACTGATGTCGCATGCACTATTTTATCGATGTCCTTTCTGCCTTTCTTGGCCTTGAACATGGTACCTCTGTTGCTGTCTATGCAAGGTCAGAAAACTCTCGGATTTCATCAAAAATATCTTGATTTGTGTTCTTAAGATGAACAAAGGTCTTACGGGTTTGGAATGACATGAGGGCGAGTAATTAATGACATAATTTTCATTTTTGGGTGAACTATCCCTTTAAGAGAGTTATTATTCATTCACTGAAAATATTGTTCTTTGCTGTAGCTCTGATTCATGCTTGTGCATATACACAACCGTTCAAAAGTTGGTAAGATGTTCTAAAAACCTAAAATCTTTTCTAAATAAATTTGTTTATGCACTAAGTCTGTATTTATTTAATCAAAAATGCAGTAAAAACTGTACAATAGTGAAACATTATTTCAATTTAAAATTACTGTTTTCTATTTGAATGTTTTATAATGTAATTTATTTCTATGTTTGCAAAGCTAAATTTTCAGCATCATTACTCCAGTCTTCAGTGTCACATGATCCTACAGAAATCATTGTAATAAGAAGCATTTCTTTTTATTATCAATGCTGAAAACAGTTGTGCTGCCTAATATTTCTGTGGCAATCGTAATGAATAAATATTTTTCAGGATTATTTGATGCATAGAAAGTTCAAAAGAATGGCAAATTTCACTTTTGATCAATTTAATCTGTCCTTACTGAATAAAAATATTAATTTGTTGGAAATTAATTGAGTGACTGATGGACATTACATATTTAATGTTAAATTTGTTAAATTAGTTGTGTGTTGTTGTATCAAGAAACATTCAGAAAAGTCATTGACTAAAAGTATAAGGCTTTTTTCAGTGAAACACTGTTGGATGAGACAGTTTAAGTCATAAAAAACAGCTAAAATAATCAACCAGTTTTATTATTGCCGTTGATACTAATATAATATTTACTGTTACTGGCAAGTGATAAATCTGTCATTGACATGTAGTGCACCTCAAGTTTTCATTTTGTGCAGTGTAAAATGTAGATGTGTTTTACTACATTGGTTTTCCTTTATTCCTTCAATCCAGGCAAAGATGGAAGAAAGAATGAAAGAGAGATAGAGAGAGGAAGTGTGGCGTTGCTATAGTAACAGACCCCTGGCATATGGCATCGTTTCTGTCCATTGTCCTCTTCTCCTCGACTCTCTCTTTGAGGGTCCTCTCATTGTCACCATTATGTGTGTAAGTGGGTGTGTGAGGGTTCGTGGGTTTATGTGATTGTGTAACCCTCAAAGCTGCTCCTCCTGATGGGTCTCCCTGGCGATCCAGCGGTTTGCTACTTCTGCACGCGCATGAGCGTGGGATGTGCACATACGTGTATGCATGTCTATATGCTTAGCATATGTTTGATCAGGGCATGCGCGCTCTCTCCCTCTCTCAGCCATCTGATTGGCTGCCAGATTCAGAGGAGAGAGGAAGTACTGTATCATAAGACTAGCAAAGGAGGAATGAAAAGTGGCCATGAAAGCATCATAGACATTACTAATGAGTATGGTGCAATCAAAATGAATGAAAGAGGGACTTCATGTTTTTAACTTCACGTTTTTAATTATCAAATGACAGTTTTCATGAATCAGTTGATGTTGAAGATGTTGGTATGTCCTTTAAAGGGTTAGTTCACCCAAAAATGTAAATAAGACCTTAGTTCATCTTCGGAACACAAATTAAGATATTTTTTTATTTATTTTCATTTGTGTTCCGAAGATGAACGAAGGTTTTATGGGGGTGAGGGTGAGTAATTAATAACAGCATTTTCATTTTTAGGTGAACTAATCCTTTAAGGTATAGCTCAATATATTAATCTGGCAAAATATACATTACAATCAATGAAATAAAGTCTCATCGTATTTGTTTTATTTATATACTGGCCATTACACTAGAATAAAAGCGAGTTTGTGTGGTCAGCACTAGGAATGCACTACTATTTAAATTCTGAATGATACCAGCAGTTATTTTAGTATCATTGAGATAATAATATAGTTTTGAATAATATTTTAAATCAGTTTTTATTTTTCTATTTTCATTTTAATTTTAGTAAAATTGTAATCATTTTGTGTTTTTGTCGTTTTTCAACGTTCTATTTGCAATATAATTTTAAAGTTTTAGTAATTTTGTTGTGTTTTTGTCAGTTTTTATGTCTATATAGTTTATTATTATTATTATTATTATTTAAGTTTTTAGTACATCAGTATTGATTTCATTATTTTAGTACATCACGGTAAACTAAATTAAAAAGAGAAAGGTTGAATGAAAAATGATGAATACTAAATACATTAAAAATAAAACACTAAAATCTAATTATTTAAATGTTGCAAGTGAATTTAGGCATCACAATTGAGATTTGCTAAGGATTACATTTAACAGTGTTATTAAATCATTAGTATTAAAAAAATGTGAGCATTAGATGATAGTAAGAAAAGTTCTTGCACCAGCTTTGATGCCAAACACTGCTGGTTATCATGTGGCTTTAATTATTCCTATTAACACTTAAAAAATGTGCTCACTTGAATGTTTTTTTTTTTTTTTTAAAGTGACAAGAATCTCTGAGTTGGAAATTAAATTAGTGCCATACCTGATGTTGAAAAAGTTGAAAAATGCTGGTAAGGTATGTTTTGAAGCATGGCAGCTGGAATTTAGAAGTTTCATCTGGTCTTGTTGAGATATATAGTTGAGTATCATCGGCATAACAGTGGAAACTAATCCCGTATTTTCTAATAATATAATTTAAAATTATTTTTTATTAATAATATAATTATTAGGACCACCTCATAACCAGCTTATAACCAGCATATGTTTTTTTCAACAGGGATTACAGTGACTAAAATGTATTTTTCTAAATGTGTTACTATTAAAATTCACGACTTGTGTATTGTTGCATCAGGTCCTATTTGAAAATCATTAGTAATAAAGGTGCTCAGATCATTTTAGCAAAGACATTCAGAATTCTTTACTAACAGATGCAAATTACTCATTTTTAGGATTGGTTTGTAGTTGTTCCTCTGTAATGATTGATCTTGTGCTGCTGAAGGCTGAATATCAGAGTGTTCGTGCTGTGAAGGGGTTGAGGGTCAGTACTTTGATCCTACTTCCATCATGATAGCCTACATCTCCATTTTACATGATTCATTCTTGTTTTAAAAAGACAATGAGGTGTCCTTTTTATATAAAAATGGATTTCTCAACACTGTTAAGTAAAGGTTGGCAGTATGACCAAGATCTTATATCATAGTATGAGTAATTATATTGATATGTATAGTTTAATGTGATATATAATTATTTTTGGACAGATGAAAGGTACTTCATCTCATTTGAGTATTCATTTATTTTTATTTATCATGTGATGATGCAAATCAAAAGATCAGATTATTCATAACGAATGATGAATCAAATAATAGCTTAAAAACAGCTGCAACACTTGAGTTACAAACAAAAGACTCAAAGTGTTAAAACTAATATCAGAAAATGGATAGATGGAGGGATGGATGCATGTGATCGGAAGCCCTGTTGCTCGGCAGCCGTAAACCTCCAAACTTTGCTTCCTGTTACATGCTTTATTAAGTTCTTCCTCAACTTGAATTATTTGGGTCACATTCTGCTCTGTATTTGCGGACTACTCCATGTTTCTTTGTCACCCTCACACTTAGAGCCACAAAAAATATCTCTACCGGTTGACAGTTTGTACCATCGGACACAACTAAGCTGGTTTTATATGCGTATGTCATTTTTTGGCTAAAATTTGACAATGCGTTGCTGTAAGAGTGAACACAGAGTCTGTGTGTTTTGAGTTTGGTACAAGCCAGAAGGGAAAAAACGGGGACAGGATGGTTTATGAGCCGTGTCACTGGTGCCCTTGCAGAAAGTGATCTTTTGATGGCTGCTCTGCATGAGTCAATGAGACGTCTCTTTGGAGAGTGTTCCCTCTGTCTGTGAGGGCTGCCACTGAGGTACTAGGATCAGTGTCAGCGTGTGTCTCAGGATGGGACTGCAAGGCTGTGAGGCACAGAACAGGGTCAGAAGGTCACAGACTGCAGAACAGAGAGAGCCTGGATGGGACCACGACAGCTTTAGCTGTTTAAAGCTCCTGTGAATCTTATTTTCTAGATCTACTGCAGTGGAGGATACAACTTCAAGTGAACTTCCTCTATAGGTCATGGATGGGCACATGCTGGATTAAGTAAGGAATAATTGACTCCGCTTTGTGTCGTGGCTGTATCACCACCTCGGGTGTGCATTATTTTTAATAATTCCTGCATGAGTCGATGAGACGTCTCTTTGGAGAGTGTTCCCTCTGTCTGTGAGGGCTGCCACTGAGGTCCTAGGATCAGTGTCAGCGTGTGTCTCAGGACGGGACTGCAAGGCTGTGAGGCACAGAACAGGGTCAGAAGGTCACAGACTGCAGAACAGAGAGAGCCTGGATGGGACCACGACAGCTTTAGCTGTTTAAAGTTCCTGTGAATCTTATTTTCTAGATCTACTGCAGTGGAGGATACAACTTCAAGTGAACTTCCTCTATAGGTCATGGATGGGCACATGCTGGATTAAGTAAGGAATAATTGACTCCGCTTTGTGTCGTGGCTGTATCACCACCTCGGGTGTGCATTATTTTTAATAATTCAATGGCCCGGAGTCAATTATTCCACTTATACTACGTTTACCACACCTCAAGACATTGATCAGATGATTGTCCTAGCCTATATTTCAAGGCATTTGTCTGTTTTTTGTATTTAAAACACAATTGTAAGTAGAATTAATTTCTTTCACATCTCATCCAACACCTCCGTTGCTATTCCAAAACGTCATTTTAGACCTAGTAACAGAGGCTTGATCCATTGATAGCAGACAAATGCAGCTAATAACTAAGTTATTAGAGATAGAGAGAGAGAGAGAGAGAGAGAGAGAGAGAGTGAATTACCTATCTGAGTCTGTGCGTCTATCAACAGTGTTTGGCAGCAGCGTCGAACTTTAAAGGGTTCACCCAAAAAAGAAAATGATGTCATTAATTACTCACCCTAATGTCGTTCCAAACCCGTAAGACCTTCGTTCATCTTCGGAACACAAATTAAGATATTTTTGATCAAATCTGAGAGCTCTCTGACCCTCCATAGACAGCAAGGATATTACCACGATCAACGCACAGAAACGTAGCAAGAACATCGGTAAAATAGTCCATGTGACATCAGGGGTTCAACCGTAATGCTACGAAGCTACGAGAATACTTTTTGTGCGCAAAGAAAGCAATAATAACATAATTTATTCAACAATTCTTCTCCCCAAGGAACCGTCTTCTGCCATTTTGGAGAGTAGCCCAGAACGTAATCAGCGTTGTTTACGTTCAGCATGCGTGTGCTGTCTATTGAACGTAAACAACGCTGATTTCATTTTTGTACGTACAGTGCCATTGTTACCTCGCGTGTGAGAAATGTCATGTAGCTTTTAAGTTGCTAAACTATTTTACTAATATAATCGTCAGAGTAGTGTTATTATGTTTCCATGTGTGTGTCTGTAAGGGAGAAATAGCCTAGAGTATTTACGTACATAATAAAATGTAATTTTGTGGCAAAACATGGAAATGATCTGTCGTTTTTATCCTATTGCTTGCTGTATTTATTTGTTTGGCCAGTGTCGTTGTGGGTTTTTGGTTATTTTGCTGTTGTAAGACCAGTTTTAAATAACTGAAATCATTTGGCGAAGTGATATGGAACTGTAATGCGGTCAAGAGTTGCCTGGAACTACATTCGCCGTGCGTTTCCCTGAAAATAATTGCACATCTTAGAACGTTCGTCAGCCAATCAGATTCAAGCATTCAACGGTCCCATAGTATAATGTATTATGATGTTGAGGACAGCAACTAGTTATCATGTTAGGTGCAACAGCTGAAGGCTAAAATTGATAGTCATTAATTATCTTTTAGCTAGATGAATCTTCTGTTCAACCTTCAATTGTGCCACATAAATATAGTAATAATAAATGCATTTCTATTTTTTAAAATCATGTTGACCTAAACAGAAAGCAAGAGATTAAATGTTGCTGTTGTTAAAACTGTTTGTACCATAACCTTTGTTTAAATCATTTTAAATATATACATTATATAGTGTTACTGATTTTAAACTTACAATATATGTATATAACAGGTTTATAGAACAGCAGTCATGCAATGATACCAACACTGATGGATAGATTTAATAATCAGTTATTCATTTAGTTATCGATTAGTTGAGTCATTGCATAGAGTAGCATCATTGAAATCACTTTTGTGTGAGTGAGTGAGTGTGTGTGCGTGAATGTAAGGTGATCAAGACATTGACAGTTACAGAATATAAATAAATTACAATGATTTCCATACAGTAATGCGACACTGAAAACTGGAGTAATGATGCTGACAATTCAGATTTGCCATCGCAGGAATAAATTACATTTTAAAATATATTCAAATAGAAAAGTTATTTTAGATTGTACAAATATTGCACAATTTGATTGCATTTGTTATTTTTGATCAAATAAATACAGCCTTGGTGAGCATAAGAAACTTCTTATGTTTGATAAGAGTATCTGATATTTTCAGCAACAGTGCAGCATTGTTATTATCATTATTATAAGCATTTTGTCAATTAATATAATAACTGCTAAATCAGCCCTGTTTTCAAATGTTTGGAATGATTCTGTTATTAGCATAAAATCATAATTAATGGGGTAGCTCACCCAAAAATGAAAATTCTGTAATTAATTACTCAGACCTCACATGGACTATTTTAATGATGTCCTTACTGCCTTTCTGGGCCTTGAATGTTCTAGTTGCGTTGCTGTCTATGCAGGGTCAGAAAGCTCTCGGATTTCATCAAACATATCTTAATTTGTGTTCTGAAGATGAACTAAAGTCTTACAGGTTTGGAACGACATTCGGGTTTTCATTTTTGTGTGAACTATCCCTTTAAGCTACAGGTCTAGTAAATATGAACCGTTTCTGCCATGGAGAAAGCAGAAGATGCAACAGTCTAATTGTTGCTGTGTCCTTGCTGTGGCGCGCCACTTGTGCCTACAGTTCTGGTTCACAGTGGCTCTCTGTTGGGACGGCAGACACAGATTGCAACCATGACAAGGCACCTGGGCCACGCCAGACTCCATCCGGTTTCAGAGGACGAAGCTTTGTTTTTCTAACTTGCACTTTATAGTTTATTGCTTTCTGCTGTAATATCTGTAGGGTTTTGTAAATGGTGAAACTAAATTATACTCTGCTCTGTTTGATGTACTAACCTGATTACTGCGTCTACTTTAAGACCGATCATTAAAGCTAACTGTGGCGTTGATTCTGGAGCCACACAGGGAGGCTCTCGGTGCTTGTGCCATCATGTAAAGCTTCAAAGGCCAGAGAAATGCATACAACTAGTAACATCTAAGAAATATAGTAGCTAGAAATCTGTTGACTTCATTAGACACTGGGAAAGCGACAGGGTGGGGAAAAAGAGAGACAGGCTATATGTGGAATAATGGCATCAGTTATGCAGTATGTAATTTGCATACTGTGTGTAGTATATAATGTGCATACTGTGCACAGTATGCATGGAATATCTGAATGACCTACTATATTTTCCAGTGTGTGTGAGCACATTGCAAACAATTATCCTACAATTCAATGTTCTTGAATTGGCCTTCCATTTCCAGTGCATTGTCTGACCAGAAAGTAATTATAGCCACGGTTTTTAAAAGGTGAAGTATGCCATTTCTGCACCACTAGCATCACCAAACCAAAAATAATGACTTTTTAAAATAGGGTTTTCTATAGATGCCATTGGTTGGATAAACAAATGGCACCATGCAAGTCTTGCTGTTGGTTGTGCGTATGTTGCTGTGTAGGGTTGGTTGGGATGGAAAAAAGGGGAAAGTATTTAAACAGGAAAATATTGCAAATGACCTCTTTAAAAAAATAATAAAATAATAATAATAATAATAATACCTAGCAAGGATTAAATTGCTTTAAAGTAACGATAAAGATGTGTATGATGTTACAAAAAAAATCAATTTCAAATAAATGCTGTTTCTTTGTGTTTTTCAAATTATACTGAAAAAAGTGCCATGGTTTCCACAAAAATATTTTTCAAATAGTTTTCAACACTGATAATAATAATACATGTTTCTTGAGCACTAAATCGGCATATTAGAATGATTTCTGAAGGATCATGTGGCACTGAAGCCTGAAGTAATGGCTGCTGAAAATTCAGGCTTGCCATCACAGGAATAAATAACATAAAAATATCAAACAGTTATTTTAAGTTGTAATACTATTTCACAATATTACCGTTATAACTGTGTTTTTAGTCAAATAAATGCAGTTCTAGGGAGCAAAAGGCTCAGGATCAGGCTGCAAATTATTAAAACATTTTTAAACAAAATTTGATAAAAAATGTAAAATAAGTGTCTTATTTCCAAAAAGTTATAACTAGGCGGCACTTAGTTACAGGCAACATGGTGACATAGAGATTTCAAATAATACTGTCACTGCATAATATTTTCTGTTTCACAAAACATGTTTTTATTTTTTTTATGCAGTATACCATAAGAAGTAGTATAGAATTCCATTCCAAACATAGCCATAGAATTCATCCCTTATTGATGACATTTTTCTGCTCTTTTCTGTAGTTGATTTTCTTATTTTACCTTGGGAGTGGAGGAAAGAGGGGCAGGTGGGACAGGAGATGTTTTCTGGGCAATCAGCAGCTCGGGACAGATGGGGGGGTGGTGATTCATTCGGCAGGATTCTGAAGACACATTGGAGTAGGGCACGGCTTGATATTCTACCATTTCATGCGATGCGATTGTGATTTATATGAAGCGATTATGGTCTGTGGCAGTCTAAACTGGTTAACAACATCTGCAACTTTGGCACTGTGAAGTGCCGTTCTGCTGAAAGTCAGGTTGTGTGGAGTTTCTGACAACATGTGGACTGCAGCAGCATATTTTTCAAGGAGACTGATGTCTTCAGAGATGCACAGAACCCTATCCCTCCCAGACCCCACCCCCACTGCGTACAACGCACATGCTCAAAAGAAAGCTGAACAAACATGCCACCTTTGACTGGGGTTTCTGCAGTAAACCATGTGCGATATCTGATTTGTTGGCGTTGATGGTTTTATATCTGATAAGGATGAACAGTTCACATGTTCTGTCCTTCAGAACAGCTGAGGATGTGCACGTAACTCGTGTGTAACATGCGTAGGTGATTCTAGAGCTTATTTGGAGGGACTTAAACCCAAGTCTTTCATCTCGGCCCCCTAGAAATTAGCGATTAACTCTCAGCCATTAGCTGCCAGCACACAAATCTGTGATTTTAAGTGTGTGATGTAATCCCTCTTAACTTTTGCTGAAAACAGCGACTGCAGTTCGATATTTTAGGTTATTTCGCTTTCTTCCTTCCTTTCATTAGTCAGAAATGTTCATATATTAAGTAATCTAGTTTTTTTTTTTTTTTAATACCATATGACAGTACAAATGCTTCAACCAGCAGAGATTCTGCTTTACCATTTTTTACACAATGAAATATTTTTTGACTTGTGTGTCACGGCGTTACATGGGTTGTTTATGGTTGCCAAAATATGTCTCAACATGTCAGAGGTGTGTGTATATCCGCTATTTTACAACATTTTCAAATGTGATTCATCCAAACCATATTGAGAATTTATTACTGTTGCGAGTCTTGTTTTTAACTCAAATGTTACATAAAGTATGTGAAGATGCTATTAACATTGAAGCCAGATTAATATTTAATTTGTTGAGGTTAACTGAATCTGTAAGTTTATCCATCAAGTTCTAGATTAAAAAAAAAAAATAATAATAATAATTAAAATGAGGAAAAAAAATACCTTTGATTTGTAAAGTTTGGAATTCACAGTTTTTTTGTGATTATGTGATTATGCTGTTAAAGTGTGTAAATTACCATGTGTTATATGATTTTTTATTACACACACACACACACACACACACAAAAGATGTCTGGACACTGAAATTAAAGCTCCAAAAAAAGAAATTTAATTACAACATAGCACAATGTGTCGACCAGTTCATTCCTAATGACGTCCGGATTGTGCCTGATGAAGAACTAACTGCTGCAAACATTTTGCTTGGCTGTAATACATTTTCTGAATCTTTCATTTCAGTGGGCGGACCTTTTTGTGTGTTGTCTTTTGTCCTTCAACCTGGCTCAATTCAGGTTTTGGATGTGCACACATATGTACATTTGTTTTGATCAGATTTGGTTATAGCACACTTATTCTACTTGCCTCATTAATATAAAGGAAGTAGTAGTGCACTTGAGACTCAAGGGATCCTGCTTTGTGGCCTTTGTGACTTCTCCAAAGTTGGCATTTGTGGTCAAAGGCATAGGCGAGACTGGCACTGTTCTCTAAACATCCGTCATTAGAAAGAGTTGCTTTCGGAGGACAGAGTTCTAAAGATGTCCGTAGCCTTTATACTTGAACCGCCCGCAGCTACAACAACTATTTAATTTCTCATTATTAAGTCCTCAACAGTGCAGAGTTAACAGCAGCCTAACCAAGCTGAACGTCTCCCACAGGATCACCAGATGTCTTCTGTGCGCACACACACACACACACACACACACACACACAAAAGATGTCTGGACACTGAAATTAAAGCTCCAAAAAAAGAAATTTAATTACAACATAGCACAATGTGTCGACCAGTTCATTCCTAATGACGTCCGGATTGTGCCTGATGAAGAACTAACTGCTGCAAACATTTTGCTTGGCTGTAATACATTTTCTGAATCTTTCATTTCAGTGGGCGGACCTTTTTGTGTGTTGTCTTTTGTCCTTCAACCTGGCTCAATTCAGGTTTTGGATGTGCACACATATGTACATTTGTTTTGATCAGATTTGGTTATAGCACACTTATTCTACTTGCCTCATTAATATAAAGGAAGTAGTAGTGCACTTGAGACTCAAGGGATCCTGCTTTGTGGCCTTTGTGACTTCTCCAAAGTTGGCATTTGTGGTCAAAGGCATAGGCGAGACTGGCACTGTTCTCTAAACATCCGTCATTAGAAAGAGTTGCTTTCGGAGGACAGAGTTCTAAAGATGTCCGTAGCCTTTATACTTACTTGAACCGCAGGCACAACAACTATTTAATTTCTCATTATTAAGTCCTCAACAGTGCAGAGTTAACAGCAGCCTAACCAAGCTGAACGTCTCCCACAGGATCACCAGATGTCTTCTGTGCGCACACACACACACACACACACACACACACACACACCACATACACATGCTAGATGTGCTGATAGGAAGTCACATTGCTGGGATGATGCTAATGAGTGAATTCCTTTCCGCTTGGCAACCATGTTTATGCTCTGAGTGAGGGGCCTCCTTCGTAATGAGAACAACAACCGCACGGGCCTTCAGAAATCACTTTCATGCTTACCGTATTTCAAGGAAAGTCGCACCTGACTGTAAGATGCAGTGGGTCAAATTTGCATTGTTGCAATCGGAGGACAAGGAGGACAAGTTTAATGTAAAATGCTGGTAAATAAAACAAAACATTTTAAAACACCATAAAGGCTATAAACGCTATAAACG
>NW_015654063.1:1820241-1820321 GCF_001515625.1 Sinocyclocheilus rhinocerous
TCCAAAATGAAATTTTTCACTCTTTGTTATATTGCAGCCATTTGCTAAAATCATTTAAGTTAATTTTTTTAATTTTTTTT